>NC_031497.1:20346608-20390366 GCF_000237925.1 Schistosoma mansoni
TTGTGGGACTCCCCAGAAGTGCGAATCCACGCCTTCGCCTCGCTGAGGAGTCCCACAATAGGACGAAACGGCCGTCCAGTGATTCCAGGTTTTCCCTGGTGGTCTAGCTTCAATTGACTCACGCTTTCAACTATGAAAATACTAAATCTCCACAAAACCTCTTCTACACTATATTTAACACGTTTTCTTAATGAATCCAAATATGTAAACAATGCTTCTTATAGTAATTCTTCATGAACAGGATGAATTTATTATTCGAAAATTTTCGTCACTAGTCATTGTTACAGATAAATTAAATAATGATGTTGCTGTTATTCTAACGCGGAAGGTAGTTTATTGTAATCGCCAAACAACGGATAGCAAATGAGTTAGTCAGTCAGCTACAACGTAGGACCGGGCACATATATGCATCGGTCCAAGTTGCCATACCTCGTTAGCACAACAAGATGAACACCGGATTCATAGAAGTAGTTAATTTAGTGGTGGTAATATGTAAAAGAAAGACTGCATATAAGGAAGAAAGACAGATATGAAGCAATTTTAATCTCACGGTTTAAGTTAATTCAAGATCAAATTTCAACTTCTCAATTAATTGATCTTTAAGTCATTTTATCCGTTAATGCAGATTGTAAACAATAACAATCACTACTTAAAGTCGAATCCGTATATGTAAACAAGTAATTTGAGCAAAAAAGTTAATATTTTGAAAAAAGTCACTGTATATTAGCAATATTTATTCATAGTTGAAAGCATGAGACGATTGAAGCTAGACCACCAAGAAAAAACCTGGAAGCAGTGGACGGCCGTTTCGTCCTATTGTGGGTCTCCTCAGCAGTGCGCACCCATGATCTCGCCATCTAAAGCTTCCAGGTTTTCCTAGGTGGTCTAGCTTCAACTGACTCATGCTCTCAACTATGAAAATACTAAATCCCCACAAAACCCCTTCTGAATATCTATTCAATTTGATTGATTCGATTAATTTTGATAAACATCTTGATAGTATTCATTTAAAATAGTACTGAAATGTCAAAACTCATTTACTTTTGTAGAAATCAGCATTGTTGATCTGTTAGAACTTACGCTGAATTCGATTTTGGTGTATTTTCATTTATAATATATACAGAATATATAAATTCACTTAGTAGTGTTTGTTTGAATCTTCCCATTGATGTTGAGGTGATACGCACAGTATATACATATGCCAATAAGAGACTGACCAGTTGCAGTCCTAAATAACAATGGGAAGATACAAGTAAACAACACCAGGTGAATATAACTTCACCCCATTGCACAAGCAGGTGGCTATCAGGACTCAGTAGCTGAGTGGATAACGCGATAGCGTTTGAAGCGAAGGGTACTGCGTTAGAGTCCCAGAGCGGACATCAACTGTGAGATGCAGGTAAATCAAGCTGACGAGTCCCAAATAGGACGAAACGCGCGTCCTGGATTCCAGTGTTAGCCACTATCCATCTTTGCTTATAATATACTGAATATAGTTAAAATAAAAATAAGTCATGAGATCATTCATCGACTCCTACATTAGAAAGATATAAGTTAATGTGTTCAATTCCCGAAAATGGAGATTCTTTTATAACGTTTGAAAACATTTTGAATAAATAAATAAATACAATTATTTCAACTTAATATCCTCAACAGTAACATATTCAAATATTTAACTGTAGTAATAAATCACTAAATTCAATGATCTGAGTTTAAATTGGTGATTAGATAATTGTCTGAATAAGTAGTTGGCAGGCTTTATAGCCTGAAGTGAGATTTTAGGACCACTAACTAAATAATCACTGATATTTAATGCCAGCTAATTTTAATGATGCCTTTTGTAATAAATTTTTATAGGTCAAGTGAGGTTCAACTAAATATGCATCATTCACACCTCGACTCAACGATGACGCATGCACATCAAAGGTTTTCGCAACAAAACTCAATTCCTGAATACTTGAAACATCGTCATCGCAGAGAACAATCTTCTGGATCTATGACATCGACTAGTCGAGATTTCAGTACATGTCGAGGTATGAATCGCGAGACTGATTATCCTCAGAAACAGCTCACAAGAAGACCGCGACCAGTAAGCTCACATACTCTTAAAGAAAAACATGCTTCCCAAACTAGAAGACATTCTAATTCACGTCATTATCCATATACTAACTTACATGACATGAAAGAAGATAAAAGAAAACGAATAATAGATAAAGAACAATTGTATTCTCGTAAAAGACTTTCAGAGATACAATGCACTAATGATTCATCTGGTTCAACTTCGAATCCAAATAAAAAGGAATTCAACAATCACAGATATTTTCACCATGTACCAATTAATACAGAGGATGCTTATTCGCATAGATGTGAACAAATGCAAAATATGTTACACCATTTAAATCAAAAAAGGAATATGTACAATAACAAACCAATGCAGTCAATGAGCTCAACATATTCGCAACTTAAGAAGTCTAATCTAGATGAAGTTGTTGGTCTCGGTGTGTTTACAATTAAATATAAAACATAGTTAATATATTGGTTTTTTTAATGATAGCTACTGATTATTAAGTATATACATCACAGGGAAATGTGACATACGTCCTAACTCCTTTCGAGCCCTTTTTAAGTTATCATTTGCCAAGTTTTTTCAGTAGTTATCTAGCGAACGTCTAATTATCTAATCGTTCTAGACGGCTACATGAAAATCACTGATTTCATTACCATGGCCATTTAAAATCTAAACTATTTTAATATTTTAATAATAAACTCTATAGACCTATCACTGTCTAGTTGTTACTACTTATGTATTTTATTTTACATTGATTATAAAAAGAACATTTAAAGCAAGTTATTTTTACTTCAGTATTATTCTTCCCTTAATGTATGACCAGCTTACACAGTCTTATTTAGACATTGGTATAAAAGCCAATTACTACAACCTTCAACTAAATACAAAATGCATATAATTTAAAACATTCAACCCCTTTTTGGTTGTGCAATAGAAGGACGAAAGCTTTTCTGACTGTTTGATATCCCACATGACTGATAGACTTCGTCTTTTCACTTCATTAACAGAACTCATTTATTATTCCGTGTGTTACCGTGTCTTGAAATATGAATTTTAAAAAAGAATACTTTAGTGTTATATGTCATACATTATAACAAGATTACATCAGAAAGCATGACGATATTCCTTATAAAAACGTATTGTTGTTCATGTCTACAAATTATAACTATTATTGCTGTTAGTAGTAGGAGTAGGAGTAGAAGTAGTAAGAGTAGGAATGAGAGTAGTAGTGGTAGTAGTAGTAGTCGTTGTTGTTGTTGTAGATGTCGGCGTATAGATAATGAAAGTATAGTTATTCCTTCGTTAAACATTAAGAAATATTTTTGATATCTGACAGTTTGGTTATTTTTCATTATCTAGTAAAGTATGAAACGATTTAATAGACATCGATAAGAAATTCATCAAACCTAATGGGAGGCTAAATTTCTCTGAGACCTAAGACATCGTCGTAGTTAATCATGAATTCTCATCTCCGTTATTATGTTGAGGAGGAATTTGATAATTCTATGAACAGGTTTTGGATTGAATGAATAGAATTACTGGTCAATAGATGAAACTACATACTACGGTTTGGCGGAGTGATAACTGTTTGCAATACGGCGTTACCACTAAATGAATTGATATCAAAGGCAAGACTACTAGGCAGAGAAAGATATTTTCTCTTTATAAAATAACATCCTTTCATGTGAATTACCAAACAAAGGGATAAACATTCATAAAAGTCTGATTGGTGAATGATTCAAAAATACTGATTTCGTAAGTCATGCAATTAAAAATAAATTAACACCTGATTATCTGACTTAATTCTTGCATATCATATAAATTAGTTACACTGTGTAGACCACAGGTACTTTCACAGTTAATTACCAAGATGATGGCTTTTTAAAAACTAGCAGAAGAAAGATCCCAAAACAAATGACTTTTGTAAAAGTCACAGGTTAAGTCTATACTTTCAGGTAATTTAAACAACTATCACTTTGTTTTGTTATATCATATGGAATACATTTCCTATTTTTAATCTGGTTATCCTCTATTTTTGATTTAGCTGCAAACGATTGTCATTTGTTCAATTATCATCCTTATGGATTCAATGGTCTGACTGAACCACCCACTGATTGGAACTCAACTAAATCTCAAACATTTTCGTCATACAACACAAGCACCATAGGTGGTAACAAGCTAAATGAACAACACTGTCAGTTTGGATTGAATACACTTGAAAGTTTTCAACAAGGTTGTTTAACTTCTCTAGCCAGTATGTTATTGTGCCCTCATACAGTGCTACCCATTATGGTTGGATTGTTTAGTAATTTTGGGTCATCTACTGATTATGTACAAAAATTAGGCGGTGAGTTGATTATCTTAGTATCTGTACGTTATAAACATATTGACTGGTTTCAATCTGTTCGGTAAACATATTGTTAATAACTAGGAGATGGATTTAAAAATTTTCATTTATTCTTGTTGACAGTAGGATGTTTGGATGTTGATTACTTCGAAATTCAGTCCCACCTCATTAGCCAGAAGGTAACGTAATTGCTCCAAGGTTATATCGTCTTGAATTTGATTCTTTATGAGATAGAAATTTCTGAGAGATTCTAAATGAAGATAAAGCAACTATCCATTGCCTCCTATTTTGATTTAATGGTTCTAAAACATACGTCAGTATATTATAAAGGAAAGTCAATCTCAAACCAAACGATTTCTATTATCCATTAATTATCACAATGTTGTAATGACTGTGTTGTAATACGAAGACATTCAAAATCTACTCACCTTACCGCTATAACTATTGATGTACGAATTCTTATAAATACATGAATAGATCAATTGTTAATATCATGTGTAATGTTAAAATCAGCCAAATCTACCAAGTGTACATCCGAAAATTCTTTCTAATGAGTTTATAAGTCAACAAATATAATACGTCAGTCGATTTATCATCGGAGACAACATATGTAACCTGGCTAGCATCTTTTGGAATAGTGCACAAAACATCACTTCCAGGCTAACTGTTTGGTTTATGACTTCAGTATCACTCAAAATCGTTTATAAAGAATGTTTCTGTCCTGTGTGGGAATGTTTAAAATTTAAAAGTAAAAAAACCGAAACACATAACTTAGTTCATTTTTGTAATGGTTGTTTGAATCTTCCCACTAATGTTTAGGACTGCAGCTGATCCGTCTCTTATATGTAAATGTGCACCCTGTACGGATTGCCTCAATATTGTCCTAAACCACAAGCAATATAAGCAGAGATGAATGGTGGCTAGCAGTCGAATCCAGGAAGCGCGTTTAGTTCTATTTGGGACTTTTCAGCTGGATGTACCTGCATCCGACAATTGGTATTCACTCCAAAATTCTAACATAGTACCGTTCGCTTCAAATTCCAACACTTTTACCACTTAACTATTGAGTCCACATTGTTTGTTTGAATCTTCCGATTGACGTACAGAACTTCAGTTGATCAATGTCTTATTCAAACGAACAATATAAAAATGAATTAAACTTCGCTTATCGCACAAGCTAGTAGTTATCTCCACTCAGTTGCTAAGTGGACATCGTGATGGTGTTCGATGAGAACGGTATTGTGTTCGAGTTTTGGAGTGAACATCAACTGTTTGATAGAAGTGCATCCAGCTGACGAGTTTCTAGTAGAACGAAACGCGCTTCCTGGATTCTATTTCTGGTTGAAATTCTACACAGTACTAAAAAATAAACAACGTTTTTCATATGTATGTCTAATAACCATTATATCAAGTGATATGGTGTGACTATTTCGGTTCAATATTGATTGAGGTCATAAAATGTTTTCAATTTTATACTCATGACTATTCATGCATCCTCTGAAGATGAATTCAAATGGAAAAAATTATTTCTGCTTAAATGATCTTGTAAATCCAACGGTTCATCATATTTTATTTCAACCCAGATAAAATGTGCACCAGGAACAATCAGAAAAATATATTTGTTAATTACTACTAATGTGGTGTGATCTACTTATATCCTCATAAGTAGTATATAGTGATGGTCAGGCATAGAATGTATTTTGGGCAGAAGATTGATAGGGAAAGAACAGGAATGAAACACAATCGGTACGAAAATGCCTGAACAATGAAATCAGGGAAGACAGACTGATATTTACAGAAGGAACAGTTAAGATTGAGATAACTGATTGTTATTTTGCAAATTAACTGTTGATTGTATGGTTATCAGGATTAGTGAGACAGTTTGTCATTTATCCTTTATTACATTCCATTGTCCCTCACTCGTGTTCTTGTTCACTACACTTATAAGTAAACTTATTCCTTAAAGAAAAGCAGATTCTTCTAGTGAGTTTTGTAAAACTGTCTAATTCTGTGAATTGATTATATGATCATTAAAGTTCTATTTTTGTTTAACTGTTTCATCTTAATTTATATTTCAGAGGAATTAGTTTATTTAAAACAATCAAACCCATATTATTATGATCAAGCACAAATTGGATTTGAATTTTGGCCAGGAATTCTACCACTTATAATTGTTAGTATATTAGGATATATATTAGGCTTATCATTGGGATGGCAATTAGGTTTTGCAGTAGCTGTTACAGCCACATTGTTATATGCATTATTTTTTGGTAAGTTTTAAATTAATGAACATTTTGGTATTTAACCATTACCGATCAATGAAGAAAAAAACATTTTTCTGATTAAGTGTATGATAACCGAATATTCATTATTAATAATAATAATAATAATAATAATAACCAGAAGGGGTTTTTGTGGAGATTTCAGTATTTTCATAGTTGAAATCATGAAATCATGAAGCCAGACCACCATGGAAAACCTGGAAGCACCGATCGTTACACTCTATTGTGGGACCCCTCAGCAGTGCGCATCCACGATCCCGCCTCACGAGATTCGAACCCAGGACCTATCAGTCTCGCGCCAGAGCACTTAACCGATAGACCACTGAACCGGCATCCACCGGTGTTAATGACTAACTCAAACCAATCCACAAAGTTTGAGCAACCGTTCGACAATTGTCCTCAGTGAGTTTTTATCTCACAACAGACATGGTTGGACTTCACTGGTTACTGCTTCTCATTAGAACTCCAGGACATGTATCTAGAATTCAGTCACTAGTGAGCATATGATTATAATCGAATCTCGCGAGGCAGGATCGTGGATGCGCGCTGCTTAGGAGTCCCGTAATAAGATGAAACGGCCGTCCAGTACTTCCAGGTTTTCTATGCTGGTCTAGCTTCAATTGACTCATGATTTCAACTATGAAAATAATAATAATAACATGACACTGATTGGAGTACAGGATTGATATTATACACTTAACATCGATAGTGTACTTAAGAACTGAATGGAATGATATTTAAAAATGTTTGTTTTATTAAGCGAGAGATATCTGTCAATTTTATTCACATACACTACTTACTTACTTACGCCTGTTACTCTTCGTGGAGGAGCACAGGCCGCACACCAGCATTCTCCATCCAACCCTGTCCTGGGCAATATATACATAATTATCTAAAATAAGATTTTTATTTCATTATAAACTATAATCATGGAGAATAAAACAAGTTTTGTAATGAAGAAAATTTCAATTTAAAGGTTATAAAAAATATAGAAATAAGTTCCAATTATTATTATCCTTGTGTACTCTTGCCCCCCCCCCCATTTCCAGTCTACTTGACCTTTTATTTTTATATATAAATGTTCTTAACAAGTATATGTGTGATCAGATTGTTCGAAATGTATTGCGCTAATATATCACATAATTCTGATAAACTTTGTCTTCTCATTGCATTATCGAAATACTATTAAGAGTCAATTGAAGCTAGACTACCATGGAAAATCTCGAAGCACTGTACGACCGTTTCATCCTAGTGTGGGACTTCTCATTATATAGGTATTTTTATTGAATACCATTTTAATTTTGTTCCGTATCAGAAACAAACTTAGTGATTCAGTTTTCTACCTAACGTATATATATATTTATATCAAAGTGCATAACATAAATGATGTTACCAGGCCTAAGATAAAATATTCATAAAACTGCAGAATACCAAATAGATACTTAGTTACAAATAAACATAATGGTTTTAAATACGTGAAGTATACATTATAGTAGTATTATTAAGAAGTGTAGGATGATTTCTTCTTGTATTAATGCACTTGTATATTTAAACAAATACAGATGTTTTAAATCAGATATTTAACCGTTATCCAAACTAACAGATTTTAAAATAGAATATTTATCGACGGGTGTGTTTCAAGTAGTTCTATTTTGTTTATTGTTCATGTCTTTTTATTTAAAGCCATATAACTATGTAATGAACGAATATTCAGGTGTGGAAGACCAGTTCTTTTGTTGAATGCATAGTTACACAGTGGTTTAGTAAAATGTGAAAACCATACATCAAATACATCATTTGCACATCTTTAAGTTGTCTCTTATAAGCTTCATTGTTCCTTCATCCCTCTTGTTAACTAGATCACTTTCGGTTTCATTCTCTTCATTTCAATTTTCTCAACCTTCTGCTCTCTGATATTTTACATTCAACTAGTGTAACATACTACTTATTATCTTCAATCATAAGTAGCATACCTTATAACTGTACAAATAATCAGTCACGCTGAATGATTTTTTGTTTACATAAAGAGATGTTTCAAGTTCCAATGATAATAATTAACAAGGTAGTCAGCAGTAGAACTTTCGAGAAATGTTATTGCTTAAACAAATGAAAATAAATGCCTGATAAGTTTTAATTTAACCAACTGAAGTTGTTCTACAGTATTAAGGTTTTAAAAATATTTATCTACTTTGACCAATGATTGTAGACAGAAAATAGACTTAAGTAAACTATTAGTTTCATTTGAATTGGATTTTAAGTTTTGATTTCTTCCACATATTTAAGAGTATAATTTTAATTTATAATAGCATTTAACATTTCATTGAGAACACTTAATCCAGTCATGTATAAGTATATCACCAGAGTTTGTGTTTCTGAGTATCTTCAATATATTTTTGAAATACTCTCTAAAACAAAACATTTTGTTTATTTAAACACATAAATATTGGTACAAAAGGGCACCAAATATATATGCGCCATACAAATCTCATTTGATTTGTGTGAGGGCTGTGATACTGCCCAGGTGCCCAAACTGAAGCAGGTGGTTTCCTTAGGAGGACACACCCAGAGCTGTTGACCTAAAGATCTGATCCACAAGGCAGTGGAGCATCGTAAAGAAATTTAGTTTCATGGTAGTCGGTGACCAACGATCGATTCATACGCCATTTGTTTTCTCAGGATACTGGAGCCCATGTGCACCATTGGTATGGAATCAGGGTTTTCCAACTCCCCCAAGTGAACTTTCCGTGTCCACCAACCCTGTTAAAGCACCGGACATTCGCCTTTAGTACTCTCAATTACTCGATTTATAGTTAACTCAGTAGTGAAGAATATTCCATATTTTTAAACACTTTCAGGTAAATAAGAAAAAAGAAATCTCACTTCTGATTGACATTAACTTTTGAATATAGATTAAATATGATAAACCCACTTGTATTTTTAATGATTTTTTATCTCTTGTGTGCTACTGTATTGTATGTAATTGGCCCATTCATGAATTTTTGAATCAAAGTCTAGTGATACGTTTAACAGTCATATATTGAATTCCCTGATATGGAATGTTTTTCATCAATAATAATTCATGTTATGCATTTCTATTAAGATATACAGTCTGTTGCATCGCATCCAAAAATGAGTCCACATTTATATTTAAAGTATGGTAAAAGGATTATCAAGCATTTAACAAATTATGATCTACTGTGAATGAAAAGGATGAGACCTATGCATATCTATAAAAAATATGTGACATTAAAACTGATACAATCATGTTTAATAAGCTTGACAGCAAACAATATTAAAAGGCAGTCAGCTCCTTCAGAAATGAATCAATAAGATTTCAAAAACATATTATTGGATATGGAAGACTACTGGTACAATAAGTTTTCTAGACAAAGGTATATGGTCATATTTTAAAATAAACTAGATTACCATGTGGTATAGTAATATGACATACGCAATCAGAGAGTTTTGCAAACATCATTCATAATATATGCAGAGATGGATGGTGGCTAGCAGTCGAATTCAGGAAGCGCGTTTCGTTCTTTTTGAGACTCGTCAGCTGGACGTATCTGCATCGAACAGGTGGTGATCACTCCACAACTTGAACATAGTACAGTTCGCTTCAAATGTCATTGCTACCGAGTTCAAATAGGCACTAGCTTGTGCGACAGGGTGAAGTCTCAATTCATTTTTATATTGTTTGTTCGAATAGGAGATTGATCAATTTCAGTCCTGTATGTAAATCGGGAGATTCAAACAACCAATAAAAAATTACTTATTCGTATTGTACAACTTTTAATATATTCACTGTAGTATTTACATTCATGTTCATTCATTTCACTATCAACTTTGAACAAATATTTACTATCTTCATTATTTAGGTGTAATTATATTTGGAGTTCGAATTAAACATTGGTCAAAAACTATTGAATTAGCTGAAACAATATCTCGTTATATGAGAGGATGTAATTTATTATTTAATATATTATTTTATCGTTCACCACAAGCTCCTCGTGTTGCTCAACCTGTACGGTAAGTTAGTTGTTTGTTAATTTTGACAACATTGTAACGGAATAACTTTTGAAGTCTTTGAATGTTTCTTGAAAATCGAAATGTGTGCTTCTGTGCTGTTTACATAGAATATTTGTAGTTTATAACCGATCTGAAAATAAATAATGCAGAACTATCCAACGTATCCTTTAATGCATACTTAGAAGGGGAAATGATTTGAAAATAGTCACAATTGATTGATCACTGGGTGGTGATCAATATCATGCGTGTCAAGTCCTTCTTAGTGCTGATTGAATGCTATTGATCAAGTTGCAATGTGGCCACTAGTCTAGGTGACTCGACACTGCGTGCACCATGTTGAGATGAGATGGTTGTTGGAGGTGGTTAGCAGGAAACCCTGTACCCGGGTTTCGTGCTACTTGGAACTCGTCAGCAAGGTATACCTGTAATCTTGAAGGAACTGGTGGTCCCTAATGGTTTGAAAATAGCTTTTATTAGCTTAAAAGTTCAAGAATTATAATATCTAATAAATCTCTAACTGAATATTCAGTTTACCGTATCATGATCAGCTCATCCAATTCTCTTTTACTGTGTTTACATTTATTAATTGTGATAGATAGGAAGTTCGCTCTATTAAAATAACCTTAAAAATATATAGATTATTCAGTAGATCTCTTTTAAACGTTTGTTGTGGAATCCTAAGTCGAATTGTAGGAAGTAATGTAGAACTTTTAACAAATAAAATTTGAATCTTATTTTCTTCAAACAACCTATTATCATAAGATTTATTTAGGGTAACAAACGGCGGTTTAGCATCATTACTCTCTAGAGAATTGTAATAATAAGGAATAATAAGGCTCTACTAATTCATGTTGCTTTCCAAACATGATCCTATTTCTTATGTTTTGATGGATATTTTAGTGTTTTAGAGCATTTCTTCAATCAAGTTAAATAGTCTTAGGAAATATTCTGATGTTACATTTAAATTCAAGTATCTTGATCGTCTTAAATTGTAAGTTACGTCAGTTTTATCTGAATACTTTAAGTCATGATACTAATCTATCTATAGGCTTACTTTATATATGTGTCTATTCCTGACACTAGTCAAGAATCTCTTCTTTCTTCTAGATGTCATTAAATTGTTCCCAGAATTTCGCTCTGATATCTGATTATGTAGTTATTCTCAGTTACTATCGAACACTGACTGTGTGTTTCCTGGCTAAACTTTTAAGTAGTATCTAATGTTTTCATTACTGAACATGTCTCAAATCTTTCACTTTTCAGTTTAAAGTTTATGTGTGACAACACATTTTCGGTAGTTTCACATCAATGCGTTAATTGTCTCTTGATATTATTCCATTACTGTTTATCACTAACACTATTTTCTAATAGCTTACTTTCTTGCCTTCTTAACTAAAACCTGTCATATTGCAAACAATAGACAGACATTACAGAATGTAAAACATACTATATAAGTATACTCAAAAAACTTATATTTAGTTCTGTGTTTCAATAGAAGCCTCCAGTCCGTCATTCTGTTAAACTGGTTGAATATTTTTCAAATATGATAATAATCAGGTAAATAAGTAGTACCGTTATTTAAACAAAGTGATAACACTACTTTCAAGATAAAAACAACTCAGTCCATTTGATAACCCTACATAAGGTGCAAACAGAATAAAATTACAACAATGGTTTACTATAATTGAACTAATGAAGCCTAGATGTATGGTCGAAAGTAGACGGAAATCATGAGAAAAGGGAGAAAATCCTAAATCTTATATTAAACTAAGCAACTAGGGTTTGTGAGTGTATATACGTTGAAAAGTTATAACCGATAACAAGCTTCATAAAAAGGAAGAGAATGACGTAACCGTAGTGAAAATAATGATTTGGTTCATAGCTAGTCTACATAATTGAGATTAATATACATTTAGTGGATGAATATCGATGGATCATCCAATGGAGAAGATCACTCAATTACTATTATCTCGATAATAGCAGTCGTTATCACGCTTTCCTACGTACATAGGTAAGGTCGGGAACATTTAATAGAGATTGCTTCTCTAATAAGAAGTAAATTATTGTTAATCATGTGTTAGTTATTTTGAGTGCTTTGGAGACATTTATATTATCTTTCCTATCTACTACGGTATGTTTCACGAGCACATTCTAAAAACGTAGTGACAACTTTTTCGCTTATATTTTACCTACATATGTGCTACCACAAGTATATGAAAATTTATAAATACAACTGGAGGTAACTTTATAGAGATAACTATTCTTTTTTAGAGTGGATTAGTGAGTAGCTAGTGTTATGTAATGAAATAGACTGAGCTGGAATAAGGATTGTTTTTAATCCTTTCCCCACTCGAGTTTGAACAATAAGGGTACCTCATCTAGTGAAATTTAAATAGTGCACTATTTTTTGCTATTGGGAATCTCCATACTCATCAAACCGTTAATTCTTCTATTATTTGTTCTTGAAATCTCCCATCATTTGACTGTAATATGATTAGAGAGAGTTTTTTACTACGATTGGTTAGTAGTGATCTTTAAGATGTTCTCTTCATTATTTTATAATAATTTTCTTCGATTATTCATTTTGCTGCAGAATCCTTTCAAAGATACTAGAAGTTCTTATACTAACCATGTCTTACCAATAGCTATTTCTCTTCATACATTTTTTTGTTAGATTGCTACCAATCAGCATAAATTTGTCCAACTTTTCTACCAGTACAGAGGCAGCAGTACATTTAGCTGAGAAAATGTGGATTTCCATTGAACAAAAATATGGTTGTTTACCTGTTAGATTACAATGGGCAAGTAAAGATGTATATGGTAGGTAAACAATGACTTAAACAATTGTTTTTCATTCTGAATTCTTGGAGTTATTTTCAATATATTATGTCGCAACCACTTAGCCTGAACTATTGTTGTATATATGCTAATTAATCTCACCGAATAACGAACGATCAGCGGCGAATTTGTATATCATAACTGTTATCCAATAACACATTATCAGTAACTGGTTAGTCTAATGAGTAGTAACCAGTTGAGTAGAAATACAAGCCATTTACCTGGAATTACCGTCACATACTAGTAAGAATCATTAAAACAGACGACTCGACCCAAAAAATGAGTAGGAAAATGGACGAACATAGATTTATTGAACAAAAAATAGGACAACCCATATGAACAAAGCATATTAATTTTCTAAGTTATATAGCGAAATTTCGAAAAACATAAATGATTGGGCAGGACTTGCCACTGATCGGTTAACTGGATCATTTTTAATCAAACTACCTAACCCATATGTAGTTACTGCATTTTTTCTCACTTTAAAACAACATATACTGAAAATGATAATTAGGAACAAGAGATGTATGTATCCCTTATATATATAGCTATATATAACTAATGTAAATTTCCAGACTATTTTCATTGTCTGTCAAAATGAAGAAAAAACTAATGGATAGTTTCTACTTTCATGTTCTTACTTAGTACTTGGAATAATCCAATCTTATTCACTTTTTCTTTACTTTAGATCAAATAGGATTTCATCCCTGTATAGTTTTTAGACTAATTTTTTTTTAAATTTGGTTTAAAGATATTTCAAAACGAGATCATAGAAAAAATTTGATGGATTTTTCACCGAATTTCTGATTCCACATATTTGCTAACATTTTTATGGGGGGGGGATATGAGATCATTGGTAAACATCTGTAGTTTTCTGTTGTTGATATTTATGACTATGAATAGTCAGTCTCTACGGTCATATTGTAATGTGGTCTACTTATATCTATGTAAGTAGTATATGGCGATGGTCAGATATAGAATGTATTTTGGCAGAAGACCGATAAGGAGAGAATTGAAATGAAGCGTAATTGGTAGGAAAATGAATGAACAATGGAATTAGAGAAGATGAACTGATATTGTCAGAAGGAACATTGAAGATTGAGACAATTGTTTGTTATTTTGCAAATTAACTGTTTGCTGTATGGTTAACAGAATTGAGTGAGATAGTCTGTAATTTATGCTTAAATACATTCGATTGTCCCTAACTACTGTTTTGTTCACTACAATATATGAATCAAGTATAGATTGCATCGATATAGTATTGTCTCACATGTTATATAATGAATAAAAGCTCTTTTCAAACCTTGAGATTCATCAAAAGAAGAATACTTATACAATAATCATACAACAGTTTGTAAATATTTTAAATTCGATTCTAAAAGCTATCATTACATTTGAATCATTTACTTTATTGATAATACCTAACTATGATTCAAGAAGAAATTCTAATTATTATATATATTGTATATATGATAAGTCTTGCTGATTGTACGCTATACTCGAATCCTAAGCTAGTCTCGTAACCCCCAGGGCTAGAACTACACAGCGACCTGAACACGAGAGAAAAGGCGCAAAAGATAAGAGGAGCACTTTACTCCAAAGGTTCATTTATATACAAAAAATATGGGGGCTGTTATAGTATAGTAGAAGTCCTTGGGTTTTCCTGAAAATTCTAGAATAATACTAAACAGTTGCTTTACTTATTTTCGCCTGTTACTCCCAATGGAGCATAGGCCACCAACCAGCATTCTCCAACACACTCTATCCTGGGCCTTCCTTTCGAGTTCTATCCAATTTTTGTTCATTCTTCTCATGTATGTCTCCATTTTTCGGCGCAATGTGTTTTTTGGTCTTCCTCTTCTCCTTTGGCCTTGAGGACCCCAAGTGAGGGCTTACCTTGTTACGCAGTTGGGTGATTTCCTCAATATGTGTCCTATCCACTTCCAGTGCTTCTTCCTGATTTGTTCCTCCACTGGATGGAATCTGGTTTGTTCTCTCCCACAGTAGAATGTTGCTGATAGTGTCTGGCCAACGGATCCGAAATATCTTGCGTAGACAACTGACTACTAAACAGTGTAATATATATATAATATATTATTATATAATATCAATAGATATTCATTCATTATAGCTAAGTCTTAACAAACTATCATACATTGAAAATTTCCCTACTTAAACTCATTCATTTAAACATTATTTATTAATTTCAGGTGATTCAACGAAAACTTATCGTAAAGTTTGTTGTCTTCCATCATGTATATGGGTATTTGTCAATGTGATCACTTTACTCAGTATGGCTACATTAATTGCTATTGATAATTCATTTAAATCAATTGAAAATAAAGATGGTAATAATAACCCAACTCCAAAAATTGATGGTGATGTAAATACTTTAACAGAAAATTTAAAAGTATTCATTATTGTCTGTGCTGTTATATCTGGATTAAGTTTTCTTATCCTTATTGCTGCTATTATACCAGGTATATTAAAATTGATTAGAGGTCGTCCATTTCAACATCCAATTAAAAAACCTTTTTATCCTGATCTTGAAAGTTATACGGATATAACAATGGATAGTTGTTATGGTAGTAGTCTACGTAAATCTTATCCTTTTCCTAATTGTATTGAAACAGGTCAATGTGGTACAGAACGTGATACAAATTGTTTTACGCATGGTAAGTTTTGTCTAATTTACATTTCATTCAATGAGTTTATCATCAATTAAAAATATATAATAATAGCTTTATTTTAAGATGGTGGGGAAGATTTGTAGCTCAGGTGGGTGATTTTGATGGAGTTTTGTTCTCTGAGCTTCTACCCGAAGTTTGTGCTGATGATGTCGTTCAGAAGGACGATGAAAGCTCCACGACCAAACCATCCAGCTCAGAGAACGAAACTCCATCAAAATAGCTTTATTTTGAAGATGTCAACAATATAATCATTTCCAATTATTTTGTAAAATAGTTTTGAAGTTAGTAAAAATTACTTCTTGCCTCTCCATGTACATATGTACTCAAATCCTATTATTAGCTTTTACTTTGCCTTATTGCGCCCTTATACAAATTGACTATAAATTTGACTATGTTTCATTATTTATTATTTAAACACTTAAGTATTGGTACAAAAGGGCACCAAATATATATGCGCCATACAAATCTCATTTGATTTGTGTGAGGGCTATGATAGTGCCCGGGTGGCCAAACCGAAGCAAGTGGTTTTCATAGAGGGCCACACCCAGAGCCTTTGACCTGGAGGTCTGATCCACAAGGCAGTGGAGCATCGTAAGGCGATGCAGTCCCATGGTGGCCAGTGGCCAACGATGGATTCACATACGTCATTTGTTCCCTCAGGATACTGGAGCCCATGTGCACCATTAGTTTGGAATCAGGGTTTTCCAATTCTCCTAGCTGGACTCACCGTGTTCACCAACCCGGTTAAAGCGCCGGACATTCGCTTATTGTCCTCTCAATTTCGTAAACCAACAATAATGCCACTGTGAGAAGGCAGTGAGTAGGACTTCCCTGACAGAGGCTATATACGCGTGGTCATATGAGAGCATTTGGAGAGGGAGAGCGGACTCTCCCCACTCTTGGCCGTACCAGGGTATTTGCTCATATTTACTTATTGGCCTTTCTGCTTCAAATTCGCTTCATCTGCTTATGGCTTTGTGCTCTATGCTATCCGCTAATAAAACTGTAGTTGCCGCTTCTCACTACCTTCTAATTTCAAACACCGTTAAGGTTTAGATGATAATGATAATTGAGGTGAACGATTAACGAAGCAAAGCTACCACAATAGTAATATAATTCTGAATGAGTAGACAAATTTTCTAAATTCTAAAACTCATATTATTAAACTCTATAATTACACAAGCCCAGACTGAAAATACTTGAAAAAACCGATTGACACGATATAAATAAATAAATAAATCTGCAGGGAATCCAAATTATAATAGTGGATTCCTAATGTTCTATTAGACAGATCGGAAATAAACATCCACCAGATTCATTCCTGATATTACTTTTCTTTTTCAAAGAAATTACTCTTTTTTTAAAAAGAGAAACCAGTAAATTAATTTAACTTCCATTTCTTCGATATATGTTCGCTATGTACGATATTAGAACCTGCCTATCAATCAAGAAAATGCCAATAAAAATTTTTTTTTATTTTTGAATTTTAAATTAAACTATTCACTCCCTCACTTGGTGAATGACATTAACTTTAAAAGTTTAATTTGTTTTCATACAACAACATTGTATTCTATCACATTCTGGCTGTCTAATAATGTTCTTGTCTTGTTGTATCAAATCCCAGTAGTATGTATGTATGTGGAATAAGATTCTTGATCTATCGGTTAAGTGCTCGTGTGCGAGACTGGTAGGTCCTGGGTTCGAATCTCGTGAGGCGGGATCGTGGATGCGCACTAGTGAGGAATCCCACAATATGGCGAAACGGCCATCCAGTGCTTCCAGGTTTTCCATGGTGGTCTAGCTTCAATTGACTCATGATTTCAACTATGAAAATACTGAAATCTCCACAAAACCCCTACTGATTCTTGATATGTAAAATTACTCCTGCAGTTCAACACAGTTATTATCAATTTTATTAATAATATGAACTAATTATGAGGATACGTTTTATAAAAAGATTATCCCTACCGTCCATTTGGATCACTTGAAACTAGTTTTCATGATTTAAAACTCATTCGGCAAAACTAAATTGTTATTACTATAACTATTATTACACTATCTTAGTCCATACCTGAGAAACGATAATAAAATGTTAAACTACCATGAATGTTCATGCATCTTGACTACAACAAGAACTCACAGTAACTAATTTTAAATTCGTCGAAACAAGACTTAGGATCCACAGTGGGAACTGGTCACTAGGAACGCGTCATAATTGTATTTTATATTAGGATATTTTAAAAAAAATATAAATGAAAATAGGTGTTAAAGAAAAACGTTCAATGTGCTTCAGATTGATCATTCATCATACAAATTATTCGGACTGTTTTAGTCATCTCAAAGACAAACCTGTTACATAAGTCTTTCAACAAACTAATAATGAATAACTAAACAAAAGTAGAGTTATAGAAGACTTACCCTAAAAATCATCCCTCCCTTATTTGCAAAAAAAGTCTTCATTAATGACCAGCCTTACAAAATCCAGTTAACCGTCTTTTACTGTGATAACTAACGGTTAACACCACACTACAGTTTTGTTGTTGATTCCAAGTTACTGAACTAATTGTAAAAATTACGTTATGACCACATATGTCTATAAATCAGTAACTTCATTATTCATCAAATCGACAAGTCTAACAAGCAATGGTCCACAAGCATTAAACACTTTCAACACATTGTTTTGTTCCGAAACATTTAATCTTCTAACTGTTCAGTAATGAATGTGTTTATAATTTTAACTTAAGGTAGACTGTCCCATCTGTTGTGTCTTGACCAAGCCGTCGCCAATTGTTATGTATTGTTCAAGGTCGTTGCTAATTTGTTATGACTTTACAATTAAACAAGGACATAACTCGCGCGAATTATCCACCAATAGAAATACGACTTCTACGACCTTAATACTGTGACAATGACGTTCGATTAGTATGAGTAATCTAGCGTCCTTATTGGTCCTTAATCCGCCTAGCCCGTCCACTTGAGTCCAGAACACCAATAGCAGCTTCTGTTATGCGAATCTATGTGAATCGTTTATTTCAAGCATACTTTGTTTATATATCAGACAGACAAACCACATCACACCATAAAATAGAAAATAATATTTGTACAAAATCAAGCCAAATGTGGCTGTAAGCGTGGGGTATAATGATCAATAAACTGAGTATAATTTAGGAACAGTAAATCGTATAATAATAATCCATAGGTCAAAATAAAGCTTGCAATAAGATGAATATATATATATATAGATAATCTAGTTACTGAATAGTTATACAATAAGAATATATATAGGATTATCGTCCATTTATAGGTCCCATAAGTTACCCAGACTTATGTCTTCGCTACGATATAACACCATCTTTAATAGGCTCCGAAAAGATGGTCCATAATCCTGAGATATTTTTCTTTAAAATTACTTCTTTTTCACAACGCCATTATTATTCACAAAATAGAAACTAGCATATGATATAATCCTCAAGTGAATAACTATGTAAACGCCATGATAAAATATTCACAACAGAATGTTGTTCTACTGGGAATCCAGCCTAGTTTCTACACTCAAAAATTTATAGTTGAATTTTAAGGCTTAGTTTCATCACTTCATCTTTTAGTTGTGTATATGTAATCGAATTCAGTGCTAAACACTCTAAGATTAATTTTAGTATTAAAGTTATATAGATTTGAAATATCTTTATTTTGGGATTATAATAGTAAACTATATCACACTGCTAACCTTGAGCGAGGTCATAAGTAACCTTGATAGTAATATGAGAAGTTTTGTGCAATTTTCACAATTTAAATCATGAATGGATCTTAGACCAACATCAAAAACCTGGAAGCACTGTGGATGACCGGTTTGTTCCAGTATGGGACATATCAGCAATGCACATACAAGACTTGACATCAGAGAGTCAAATTCAGGACTTTTGGTTTGACGTGCTAACGCTTAACCTCTAGACTTCTATACTGTAAAAATAATGCTGGTAATCGTATATTTCTTATCAGCCTTAGAAGATAGTGACAGTCTAAAACAAGGGCCGTTAGCTAAAAAAAAACAGGTGTACTGTTTTCATATGAATGGTTAGCATTTCAATATTGTTAGTGGAGTCCCAGAGTGAACATCAACTCTGAGATGCAGGTACATCAAGCTGACGAGTCCCAATTAGGACGAGACGCGCGTCAAACTAGATTCCACTGCTAACCACTATCCTTCTTTGCTCACAATGCTTGCGAAGTAAGGCTATATAGAGGCAATACGCACAGTATGCACATATGCCAATTAGAGACTGACCAGTTGCTGTCCTAAACATCATGAATGGGAAGATTCAAACAAACAATTCTAAGTGAATTGTTAGTGGATGTTTTACAGCTATCCTTAATGGTGTTCCTCCTCCTTACACAGTAAAACTGTTGAATCTTGATTGAGTTATTTAACAACATATTACTCATACAAAAAAATTCTTTGTATCATACGGTTTATAAGATATTTAGGTGTTATTCACCAGTTTTATAAGTTGTCTAAAAGTTGATGTTCTGTTTTGTTATTTTTTATTGAATATTTAGGAGGATACTATAACAATGAATCAAGGTCATTTTTAAGTGGCTCAAATAAATTAACATCAACTGCATCAATGGCTGCAGCGGCTGCAGCTGCGGCTGTTACAGCAGCTGATCGTCACTGGAGACAAATGGAAAATGCTAAATATACTAATCATCATCACCATCCACAGCAAATGCATGAACGTGGTCAATTCAAGTCTAAAGATGAATTTGATCTGCAGGATAATCTACAAAGAATCAATTCAAAAATGGATACCAATTTCAGTGGCCATGATGATGATGATGAGGATTCCAGTGAAGAATCAAAACAATCTGATTCAAATGAACATAGTTCTAATGAAGATGAAGAAAGTTCTCCAACTGATGGACCATTATTTAATTCAGGAGAACTTTTACTAAATGGTGAAAACATTCCAAATTCAAATCATGGAACGTTTCTTAAAAAAGACCTGTTGGGAAATCATCAAAGTAAGGAGTATTCAAAATCAATAGGAAATAACAAGCGAAGAAAGACTATATCTATTGAACGTCAGAAAAACGAACAACTTCTGAGACAATATGTATTGGATGCTTGTTCAGTTTTATCTATGTTAGACCGTCGAATCGGTGGTCGACAAACTCGTTTGATAATATGTGTTAATGCGATCGCTAGGACAGTAGAAAATTCAGCATTGAATAAAAAACTTTTGGATTTTATGCATTTGTTAGATCATATTCTAATGAAGCCACCAACCGGGGGTAAAAGTTATGATGTCCCTTTAATTCTTGCTCCGATTGGATCTACAGAAGGTGTGATGAATGACATACCACCAACAGTCTGGGTACCTAATGCTGTTGTGATCATTGCAACTAATATCTCAGGTATCAATGCCAATAATTCAAGAGCACATACTCTTGATTCAGTTAGTCTGAATGATCCTAACCAAATGCACCGAATGTCTTCCGCTTTAAGATTATCTTTGTCAAATTCTTCAGGAGGATTCAATCCTAAGATTTGGTATTCTATTCATCAGTTATGTCACTTACCCATCTACATAGAAAATGAGCCACTTTGTTTCAGAGTATATGATCAAACCAACGAACAACCATTTATTAGTCCTGCACGCTCAGCATCAAATATACAACAATCGCATGTAGGTTTCAAAGTAATTGTATGATAAAATACATTGTTTTCAAAATAATGATTCGTCTAACGAGTTTTATATTTAAATCCGGTTATATAATCCTTAAAAATACATCTCTTCAGTTCTTTTCTGGTTAGCTAAACTCTTTTCACAAGGGGGGTTGTGGAGATTTCAGCAATTTTATAATTAAGATCATGAGTCGATTGAAGCTAGACCACCATGGAAATCCGGGAAGCATTGCCTGACGGCCATTTTGTCCTATTGTGGAACTCCTCACTAGTGCGCATCCACGATCCCGCCTCACGGGATTCGAACCCAGGACCTACCAGTCTCGCTCCAGAGCACTTAACCGATAGACCACTGAGCCGGCCGGCATCCAATGGTGTTAATGTCTAACCTCAACCGATCCACGAAATTGCGGGATCGTGGATACGCATTGCTGAGGAGTCACACAATAGGACGAAAGGGCTGTCCAGTGCTTCCAAGTTTTCCCTGGTGGTCTAGCTTCAACTAACTCACATCTTTAAGTGTTAAAATCAGATGCCACTGACAATACGTTTTCGAAATAATTTTCTGTATAGGCTTATTAATAATGAATCAATGTAAGTGATATGATAGAACAAGGACACTGTATCATACTCCGATATGTGAACTTAATGTTTTCCAGTGCTTACATATTTCACATCATGTTTGCCATCTATTTCTACAATTACAATCCATAGTTCTATTAGATATAGACTTAATTACAGGATCCTAATGGGATTTCAAAGAAAATCATCTTCATATTACCGACTGTTATGTTACTAACAGTAACTTTATTTACTAAGCTACTTACTACAGATAAAACCATCTTGTTTTACATGTATTTGACACACATAAGAGCTACGACTACATCATTAGTAACAGACAAAATAGGATTTTTTTTTAAATTTATGTTGTAACTCCCTATGGTAATCAAAATTTAACGAGTCGACTATTTTTTTTTATCGAAAGTGGTTAAAGCAGATAAAATCATACTGCCATTAATATGTCGAAAAAGAACACCTAATTTTCAACTGAGGAACTAGATTCCTGACTTCATTTCATTGATAAATGTTCTTGATACCTACCACATACATGATTATATTCCAAGCAATTACAATGTTATGCTTCCCATGTAATATACTTTTATTTTATTTTCTAGCAAGAGAAAAAGACTGAAGTATCACAGCCAAAATCAATGATCGATCTTTATGTGGGCAAACATGATTTATTACATTTTAATAAAAAAAGATTTCGTCATCTTTTGACACTGACAGCTTTTACGGGTGGGTGTTTAATTTAATTTCGATTCAACATATTAGTTATTTATGTTTATGAATATACAATCATGTATCTGTTAGTCTAGTAAAGTATGAATTTCTGAGAATTGTATGAATCCATGTTGGTATTCAAATGCTTATTTTAAGGCGATTATACCCAATCCCATTTTGAACAAAATCCATATCAACTCACTGAAGACATTGGTGAATGGTTGCTCAAACTTCGTGGATTGGTTGGAGTTAGACATTAACACCGTTGGATGCCAGTCGGCTCAGTGGTCTAGTGGTTAAGCGCTCGCGCGCGAGACTGACAGGTCCTGAGTTCGAATCTCGCTCGCGTGCGGGATGGTGGATGCGCACTAGTGAGGAGTCCCATAATAGGACGAAACGGCCGTCCAGTGCTTCCAAGCTTTCAATGGTAGTCTAGCTTCAACTGACTCATGATTTCAACTATATAAAACCGATTATGTATAAATTGACAAATTTTTGGACAAAAAGTACATGTTCACTATCATGAAGTCATGTTCTGGTTGGAAAAACCACTTTTAAGTAAATAATACATTAACTAATCTAGTTCACCTAAATGCTTACAGTGTGGGAAGCTTAACAACCTTATAAGCAAAGATGGACAGTAGCTACCAGCGGAATCCAGGACGCACGTTTCGTCCTATTTGGGACTCGTCAGCCAGATGTATCTGCATCTCAGAGTTGATGTTCACTCTGGGACTCGAACCCAGTACATTTCTCTTCAAACAATATCGCAGTATCCACTCAGCTACTGAGTCCTGATATGCCAACAAGAGACTGATCAATTGCAGTCCTAAAAATCAATCGGAATATTCAAACAAACAATACCAAGTGAATTCTTAACAACTTTATTTACTTCACAATCAACTGTAATCATTAGCTTAAAGTTACTCACGTTCAGCCTTATTAACAAATCGTAGCATGTCATTGGAACTTCTGAAGGTTTATTCTAAAGTAGCCTTTTATTGATATTTAAACTATCTCCTATTTTTTGAGAAAAGATATTTTTTTGCTTTTGTTCAGGTCGTATGGTGAAACTGGATAGATTATTCACCCAACGTATTATTTATCAAAGTGGTCAAAAAAGTTTATCATATCTAAGTGCTTTACAATATTTTGCTAACGAACCTTCATTAAATACACTTATGATGTGGTTATGCTTTTTAACACATTGGCCATTTCATGCTTCATGGTTAGGTGTATTTATTGAAAATTATCAAAAATGTGAAATCAAAGAACGTACTAATTATTTACTAACTAATCAAACTTCACGTTCTCAACCTGAAGGTCTTAATCGAACACTAAATGATACTAAACCATCACAATTTGGACTGGAACAATTAGGTCCAAGTTTAACTGCTCTATATTCACGTGTAATAAAAAGGTATTGAAAGACATTTTTAAATAGTTCAAATATGATTTTCATTTTTCGCTTACGTTTTACGTAAGTACATGTTTTCAAACCACTTTGTAATAACTCACACGAGATCTGATACATAAACCACTTGAATGAAATCAATGGTAATTTTGCAACGAATGGGAAAAGGTCACAGGCTTGTAAAATCGGTGTAGAAGAATGTCTTAGATATTCGCAGAAACATAAAAACCTTTATAGCTCCTACCAAATTATAAAATCATTCAATTAGAAGATTCCAGGGTTTTGCTTCTCTCATTTATGATTGGCATACTTGAGAAACATACACCATTGTATTAAAATTCTAAATACCTAGTTAGATTTAAATATTCTTTCCACACATTTGCCACACCCTTCCTTGATTTGACGTACCCACTTGCTATTGAATTCAAATTTCTGGTGACATTTTGGCACTGACCTTTAAATGTTTCCTTAATCATAAACGGTTACATTTGATCCATCAAACTTCTGAGATCAATAATCAGTAATACTGTTTACATACCTGGCTTACTTGATCTAGACCACGTTGGTAGGGTTGTGAATGCATTATACTGAAGAATTTCACACTGAGACAAAGCTGCTATCTAATACTCCCAGGTTTTTAATGGTTTTCCCTTAAAGTTAGTTCATGGTTAACACCCTCCACAAACCACTATCATTAATTATGTTCAGTAGTCTGGAAGATATTTAGTATAGAAGAGTTTGTTGTCATATACAATAATAACCGATGACAAAAAAAGTAAATATTATTCTTAAATAATGTTTCTAATGCACTGCATTTAGCTGTTATATGCATCGCGTATTTCCATGATCAGACTTCTTTTTTAAAAGACAACAAGTATTAATACACAATATGTGTACATGGACATAATTATCAACAAACATTTCTTTCCATTTTGTGTGGGGAAAAACCTAAAGCCTAGGGTGTGTATTCTTACACTTGCTAAGGTAAGTGTTTCCGGAATTTAGTATAATAAAAACACAATGTTAATGAAACTATGTAAGTCTTTCACACTAGTTCACCCACTAATTTCCATTCTTTATCACTAAATTGACTGTTATTTACAACACTCATCCTACACTGCCAGCACAGGCAAAGGATATGTCAGTATTTGTAGATTCATCTGCTCCTACAAAAATATATCGACCTGGTAGGTTCATTTTCTCCATTACAACAACTGTTCAATATGACCAAGTCAAAAATATCCTATCAAATGTATTGTATTGGATCAATTGATGTAGAAGATTGAGAGAAGTGTAAAACTCACCGTTATGTGTAGAATGCTAGCAAATTTTCCAAGGTTTTCCAGAATCCGTTTCCGAAGCGTGGCATTGGTCTAAATTCTAGTCACAACTCTCGCAATAAACGTGTCCACATAAACACCACTAATTTCTTTCCTTATCTTTATTTGACCTTTGCCTACCATTCAAACTAATGATTTTCTCTCACCTTGTCAGATCAGATCAATCCCAATACAATCTCCCGATGTACTTTTATTATTACTAACAGTCTTCATATCGATTTTTAGTGACTAATCTATCTTGTTATTTATCAGATAAAATACACGTTCACATTACCTTCTAAACTAGATACATAAACTGAATTCTTTCCAACAAGCAATTATGGCTAATATTACCATTTTTAAGATTTGTAATAAATCTATTTTTCGGTAAGCAAAGATCGATAGTGGCTAACAGTGGAATCCAGTTTGACGCGCGTTTCGTTCTATTTGGAACTCGTCAGCTGGATGTACCTGCATCTCAGAGTTGATGTTCACACTGGGACTCGAACCCAGTACCTTTCGCTTCAAACGCCATCGCGTTATTCACTCGGCCACTGAGTCCTGATAGCCACTTGCTTGTGATCTATTTTTTGTTATGTTCTATTAAGTAGAAAACTTGTATTTCTGACGTTTCATGACTTAATGTAAACCACTTCTTCAGAATAAATAAACCTTGGCATTAATGCCTACAAATCCATTGATTTTTAAAATTTGTAATTTTAAATATGATGCCACATACCTGTACCATAATTCATAGTTTGAATGTTCCTACTAAAGATTTTTGTTTTTAGTTCTAAAGCCTATTAAGAAATTATAGAAACTACGTTATTTTTACAATCCCCTATCATTTAGTCATATATATAGGGTTTAATATAGGAAATTTTTATATTATTTGACTCGATAGAACTGTCGCTATTTTGTGAGGAAGTTTCTTATTTTTTTATCAGAGTAGAATAATTATTGGAAATCTGTAAACATGGGATGATTGATTCAGAACCACAGATTGAGTTAAGTTAAAACTATAAAACACATGGATTCCGACGTAACGATTAAGTGCTATCACGCTTTCTAAGTGAACTGAAGCTTACATGGTCTATACAATCAGTGAGTATGAAATTAAGAAGAAACAGCTTTTCAATTAACCTTAATCTTCAATGGTTGTTTAATAAGAGTCAGTCTATGGTGTTAAACTATATAATTTAATAATCTCTAAACCTCTTATTATTAAGAATTAAGACGAAATAGTTTTTTAGGTACATATGCCTTTTTAAAAAGTTGTAAATACTTACGAAGCTAACTGGATAAGTTTCCTTCTCATAATTTTATAAAAACTATGAAATCTGGAAAGATTTTAACAAAGCTTGGACATAATTTCTTGCTATCTACCTACAGTACATATATATGCATTCTGATCATTTACTTCACAATCTCTATAAATTTATAAACTGATTCTAGTAAATATGATGAATTAGTTATTTCAACATTATGAGAAGAGGGCTTTGTGGAGATTTTAGTAATTTTATATAGCTGAGATCATGAGTCAATTGAAGCTAGACCATCATGGAAAACCTGGAAGCACTGCTTGACGGCCAACTCGTCCTATTGTGGGACTCCTCACTAGTGCGCATCCACGATCCCGCCTCACGGGATTCCAAACCAGGACCTATCAGTCTCTCATACAAGCACTTAACCGATAGACCACTGAGCCGGCCAGCATCCAACGGTGTTAATGTCTAACCTCAACCAATCCACGAAAGTGAGCAACCATTCACCAATGTCTTTAGTGAGTTGATATCTCTCAACAGACCTGGTTGAACTCCGCTGGTTACTACTTCTCATTAGAAATCCAGGAAATACCTCTTGGATCCAGTCACTAGTGAGCATATTTTAACATTAACAAATCCATCTCATTGGTAATCCTAAATTCATATAAAATAATTTCATATATGTAAATGCATCGAACTTGTCTATTCTTATAGATGATGAATTCGATGTAATGGCAATAAAGACTGCTGGTAATTTCTTGTAAAGAGTATGCTAAATTCTGATTTCCACGTTTAGGTAAAATTGATCAGTGGTCAAATAATCTTTTACAAAGTCACCCATTGGTTATAGATATAATGGACGAAATACATTTTTTATCAAGTTTAAAACTAGTGATACCTTTGATAAATATGAACCTACTTTTCCTATAAGTTGTTCATCTGCAGTTGAACTTATCTGATAATTAGTAAAGAATCATGTGAATTCATAAATTAATTAATCGCTAAATCAAGTAATACGATATCATAATCTTGAATGAAAATTAGGCATTTTGATAGATGATGTCTAAATTCTAGACACTCTTGTATCAGTGTTGATTAAACAACAAATGTTTGTCTGACAATGGAACTACTGAAACTAGAAATGATTTATGACCTACTTGATATTCGCCATGTCATAATAAAATACTATAGATCTGTATGATATTTTCTGATGCATTAATTGGGTATACTCAATAGTAAATAGATTATTGTGACCAAATGAATGGGACTCTATTCATTTCATTGGATTTTAATGATCATTCCATACTAATTTACCTCGTATTGTTCACATATGAAAATATATACATTGTTGTAAATTAGTTAGTAAAGTGAGAATGTTATCAAAAGTTGTCTTTGAAGATCCTGAAATGTCTATCTTGCATATGTAATTCAAAAAAGTAGTGAAACCAATCAACAAAAAATATATCATAATGTGAATCAAACGTTGCTTCATATGCAAGTGAACGAGTCTTCGTTGAAGACTAAAGGAGGAATTCGACGAGTTAATAATGGGAATTAACTAAAGTGGTAGAAAAGATAAAATAGTGTCAACTGCGTCATAGAGGGAATAAAAAACATCTTTAAATAATAATTTACTGTTAAAGATTGGAAATATTTCTTTTGTATCTGGAATTCATCCAGTAGATAACTAGTTAGAGGAATTGTTAAAAAGGCACCAAAATCTATATAATCGAAACTATTAAACTTTTCAATAGATGATGTTAACGCTGTTTTTCCTTGAGTTACAACTTTTTGTGTGTGGTCTTCGTTCAGGTGTTAAAGTTAAGTGCGGAAAATGACCACTGCATCAGCTAACAAACTTAGAGCAGTACATAGAAATATTCGGACAAGAAATCCATTTTTCATGATAAAAGTGATGTTTGAAAGTTACAGGTCTGCTGAAGTATAAATACATTAAACGTCCTTCAAGTTGAATTCACTTGGTATTGTTTGTTTGAATCTTCTCATTGATGTTTAAGACTGCAATTAATCGGTCTCTTATTGGCATATGTGCATATTGTGCTTATTGCCTCGATATAGCCTTAATTCACAAGCATTATAAGCAAAGATGGATAGTGGCTAGCAGTGGAATCCAGGACGCGCGTTTCGTCCTGTGGGAAGATTCAAGCAAACAATACTAAATGAATTTAAACTTCACCCCATTGCACATGCAAGTGGCTATCAGGACTCAGTAGCTGAGTGGATCACGCGATGGCGTTCGAAGCAAACTGTAATGGGTTCGAGTCCCAGAGTGAACATCAACTGTGAGATGCAGGTACATCCAGCTGAAGAGTCCCAAATAAGACAAAACGCGCGTTCTGGATTCCACTGCTAGCCACTATCCATCTTTGCTTATAGTTCTTCAAGTTGATTTGAAAAAATGCCCTGAGTTTACGTGATCAACGTGGTCGTCCGTAAAATCACTTTGGAAATGAAATCTCAGGATTCTGTTATCCCATATTGTCATTATACTTTGACAAAAGGGCGACACACTATGGTTCTATAAAATGATGTTTCTTTAACATTCTGCTTTGTTAGCTATTCTATCTGTTCTATATCTGTTCCATGCTAAACGAGCGTTTTCTCTCTGTCGATAGACATCCAACCACGAACGTGAAAACACTCCCTTTTCATACTGCTTCATGTAGATGAATCTTGCAAACAATACATTACTGCTTTTAGTGAAAAATATGTAAAACAGGGAGAAGATTGATTTTGAGTTACGCTTCTGAGTGAATGTTTCAGTACAACTTAGGAACTGTTAAACATAGTTAAGTATGTTTAACTCTTAAACCAATTTGAATATCCTCACTGTCGGGTATAAAGTAGTTTCCAAAAAGCAGTGCAAATATAATCTTCATCTCATACCATCACTAAGTACATGGAAAATTGGGTAATAAATCTAAATGCATATTTAAAAGATTTCCTGTTTATGTTTTCCAAGGTAATATGGTTCCAGTATAGTGTGTGCATTATCTGAGCATATACAGTTACAATTAGTATAAACTATTTTATTAATGATATACAAATAAACAAAACGCCAATACTTACTTAAAACATAACTTTCAATAAATATATTAGAGTCTTTAAGATGATTGTTCCGTGTGTGGTTTCTATATCCAAATGAATGTCGGATTGATTATTTACCTTGGGATAACAAATACTCCTTAACCCTCAAGTGTTCAATAGATATGTATTCTTTTTTAAAAAAACTGACCCTTTCATTAAAACATACAAGGAAAATAGCACTTAATGATCGACTATATTTGGCTCAAAAGCTTACTTATTTACTTACGCCTGTTACCCCTCGTGGAGGAGCATAGGCCGCTCACCAGCATTCTCCATCCAACTCTGTCCAGGACAATCCTTTCCAGTTACTTCCAGTTGTTATTCATTCTTTTCATATCTGCTTCTGTTTCCAGGCGTAGTGTGTTTTTTGGCCTTCCTATTTTCCGCTTCCCTTCCGGACTCCGGTTTGCCTTGTAATGCACATTGGTGATTTCCTCAAAAGCATTAAAACGAAAAAAATTATCATATATACCTACTATTAATATGAATCTAATTTCCTTATAATTTATTTGCATTTGGTTATTTTGGAAACCTAGCTGTAATATACACTATTCATTATTGGGTTTCATTGTTTTAATCAAAAGAACCATAGTAACATTGTTACTTTATATGATGGAACAATATCCATTCATTTCTATCAATGATTCATAGAGGTTTCGAAACAAAAAAACAACAGGATAATTTAGAGCATATCTAATGTAAGAACCGGATCACCTAAGAAATAAATTAACCAATTAGTAAAATAGTTGCTATGGTGTACAAACCAGTATAAAGGTGTTTAGTGAAAAGAAGTAAAACTGTATGTATATACATACACGTACTTTACTTTAAAAAAAACTTTCCATTATGTAGACTATGATTTCTGTTTACTCATTTATGAGGATGATTTCCGTTCGTATTTCATATTAATCATTAGTGTTAAAACATTAAGAATGCAATATTTACATTCTATATTCTTTCTTTTATATATGAATTAGCTTAGATTTTAATGCATACACTCTTGTTTATAGTACTGAATACCATTTAATATTTCTAATAATATGGAAGCTAGTACACTTTTATGAGTAATTAGTCCAATTTATTCAACAGTTAAGTTACACATATAGCCATATCTCTATTCAGGTCATAATCGAACACTTACATAAATGTAAGTATTAACTAGATAGTGTAGTGTGTGCTACTGATATCGACAGATATAAGTAGTATGTATCATCAATAGAAAAAGAAATGTCTGTAGGCAGAAGGTTAAGAAGATCAAAGGAAAATGAAAGAGAACAGAGAATGATTAGTGTGGAAATGAAGGAACAATAAAGTCTGAGACGATTGATTGACATTTTGAAAATGAAGTATTCACTGTATGATTCTCAGATTTTATTATCATGTCGATTGCGAGAAATTGCAGGATCATCCCAACAAAGACATTCTGTAGTTTCGTGTTTAAATACACTCGATTGTCTCCACGAGAACTATTTCAACAGTGAGCTGTATTTGTTAACTTAAAACTTATTTAAGCATATGTAATTTTGTTGTTATCAAAAGTTTGGCAGATATTCCAGAATCCGCAGTAGAAGATAATAACAAAAAAAAGGAATACATAGTCTATATTTAAGTAACTTTTGTCTCTGTCATAAAAACATATTTTATAACTTTAAAATATCAATTAGAAAAGTTTCTTTAGTAGTGAGGTTATGAATGACTCTCGAAAAGATTTCTATCTACTTATCAAATGCTATTTCACTACCACCAAACACAATATTGTTGCCTTTTTCAAATGTAGGCTGTAAAAAAGTGTGAACAAAAACAACGCCTCACATGTTATTCTGCTGCAAATATGCTATTGAATACTCCATCTTACCCTTAAAATGTAGGAAACATTCACTTGATATATCACTAAACATGAAACACTAAATTTTCTAAGTTGAAAGCGTTAGTCAATTGTAGCTAGACCACCAGGGAAAACCTGGAAGCACTGGTGGTCTAGCTTCAACTGACTGACGCTTTCAACTATGAAAATACTAAATCTCCACAAAAACCCATTCTGATAACTAAATTTTCTATTTATAAAGGTTAAGTCGGAAGCACTTTTTGGTAGTAGATTTTACAAATACAAAAGAAACTCGATACTTGTTGTTTGTTTCATTCACTATCCATTGTTTTTTTATATTTATTTTAATTTAAACACATAAATATTGGTACAAAGGGGCACCAGATAAATATGCGACACACAAATCTCATTTGGTTTGTGTGAAGGCTGTGATACTGCCCAGGTGCCCAAACTGAGATAGGTGGTTTTCTTAGGGGGCCACACCCGTAGCCTTTGACCTAAAGGTCTGATCCACAAGGCAGTGGAGCATCATGAGGAGGTGCAGTCCCATGGTAGCTGGTGATTAACGATTGATTCATACGCCATTTTTTTCTTCAGGATACTGGAGCCCATGTGCACCATTAGTTTGGAATCAGGGTTTTCCAACTCCCCTAGGTGGATTTTTCGTATCCATTAGCCCGATTAAAGCGCCAGACATTCGCTTTTCGTAATGCCACTGTGAGAAGGCAGTGAGTAGGACTTCCCTGACAGAGGCTATATACGCGTGGCGATGTGAGAGCATTTGGAGAGGGAGAGCAGACTCTCCCCACAATCGGCCGTACCAGGGCATTTGAGGGCACTATCTATTTAGTTGTCTTTGTTTTGTTTAAAATTATCAAGATGGCCAATTGTATAAGATTTTCTTTTCATTATGAAAATATACTTTCCTTTTCATCCAAAAAGGTTTTTTCTTTTTCCACATTAAATATGTATCCAATCACAATGTGAATACTAAACTTTGTTAATGTAACTTCATTATTACTAATTATGTAAATATAGTTGAGAAGAAAATAATAATATTTTCTTTTCTGATCATAATTAAATCCCTAAGGAATTAAAAAAACTCACATCAGAACACTTGGAAACTCACTTCTTTGATAATTTGAATTTGATTATGTAAATGTGTATATAACTATGTATATACACTGACCATATTCAATCTAATGATTTAGAAACAATTTATTATAATTAATTTGCTTTTTTTGATGAATTCCCAATGAGTTTTAAAATTTATTCAATGGTAGATGAATTAAGTAGAGATACTATTCAAGAGTTAATTTTGATTATTTTAACATTATAACGCGATGGAATTTAAAGCGAAAGATACTGGGTTCGAGTCCCAGAGTTGGCATCAACTCTGAGATGCAAGTACATCTGACGTGTCCGAAATAGGACAAAACGCGCGTCAAACTGGATTCCGCTGCTACCCACTATCCATCTTTGCTTATAATGCTTGTGAATTAAGGCTATATCGAGGCAATACGCACAGTATGCACATATGACCAATAAGAGACTGACCAGTTGCAGTTGGGAAGATTCAAACAAACAATACTAAGTGAATTTAAATTTTGAATTGTACAGAATTATTGAATTTTTCATAGATGATAATGAACTCATTCTAGTCTTCTTTATAATGTCGTTAGTTCTGAATATTAGTTCGATACAATTACAAAGCCAAGTAGAAGTTACACACTCAATCATCACAACTCAATTGTGAGGGTGTTGATAATCATTGCAATTGAAATTCGAACTTAAAAACAAGTAATTTTCAAAGCCAAATAAAATATGGCACTTTATACATAAACACAGTCAGTCAGTCACAACGTAGAACTTTGTGAGTACTTATTTCAGTTCGAGTTGTCATACCACATTAGAACAGAGATGCAGTTGTCAATTCAAATCCCATATTGGTAGAAGTAGTAAGAGTATAAGCAGTAATCGGAAAGATTGGAGTTTGAAGATATTATTCAAGGAGTATAATACAGTGAAATAAATTTGGAAAGAGAAAAAGATAGAGACATGAAGAATTCAGAAGATTAGAATTTGGGAGAACACAAAGAGTGGATGCACCTTCGCCATTGCAAACGATTTTGAGCCATGTCACTCAAGGTATCTAACCATCGATTGCTATCATCTCGCGGATCCCAAACAGGCAGTCTACACCTACCAACATGGCTCAGTCCACCTGTCAGTGACTTCATGGATTTGTGCCACGTTTTGGTCTGGCCGACCCTAGCTTATACATAAACACATTTTGAATCGTTAATTAACAACCTACAAATGTGATAATCTTTGTTGAGAAAGTCTATGATGTACAACATGAATTCAATATTATTCATCATGACTATGAAGCATTGATCATCTCTAAAGGAATGGATAATATGATCATAACATTAATTATGGATTCAATAGAAATCTCAGTGACTCATCACTTTAAATTGGATTACAGTAAAAATAAGTGAAAACAAAGAAGGACACCCAAAGTGAAAACGAGTTTGTATATCATAATCCATATTCACGGCAGATTAGGTTAACTGATTTGTCAACAAATTTTATTATAAGGTCATTTAAAAATCTAAACTTCAATAGAGCATTAGTAAGTGTTTATATCTTAGTGCTGTCTATGTTAAGGACTGAAATAGATCAGTCTCCTTTGGGAGTTTTACATCGTGAGCGGATTTCCTCGATATTTCCACATACTCACATGTTTAAAGAAAATGTATTACTGGCTAGCGGTGGAATCCATGAAGCGCATTTCGTCCCACTTGGAACAAATCAGCAGGAGATACCTACATCCTAGTGTTAATATTCACACGAAGACTTCAGCCTAATATGTTCACTGCACGTCCTCAACTCTTTGTCCGCTGAGATACTGACTACAGATAGCCAACTAGCTTGTGCAACAGATATGTGTTTTATCTATAAGCTTTTACATATTTCCGTCTCTGGTACTAAGGGATGCAACTGATGTGTTGCTCATTTTATTAATTCATTGCTGGGTATTCATATTTTCCATTCTGAGTTTTCTTGAAACTTATGAAGTCTAATAAATCAGCTAGCATAATGTCACAGATCCGTAGTGAGTTGACCTTTTCATTAATTTCCAGATAAAATGAACAACATCAATTACCTTCACATTTCGTCGAAATAAATAAGAAAAACCTATTCATTAATTCGTTTTATAATTTATTCCTAGATTTGGACCAATTATTCAAGCAGTACGTCTAAAAGCATTGTCTGCATCATTTCTAGCTACTAAAGGAGTAAATTCAATACCAGGAACATTTCATACTAACACTGATTCTCTTCTCATAACCAATGAATTATTAACAAGTATTAATAAAACTTTAAAAATCTGTGAAATTGCTTTTTATGATAAGGATCCAACTAAACTTGGTGAATTTCTAAGATCATGTGATTCAAATCAATTAGACTCGACTATTTCACAAACTGGATCAATTACAATTAATCAGCTCTTAAGAATTATGAAGTTAACACCATTTTTAAATCCACAAATAAGCAGTTGGATTGCAGGTACTCATTAAATTTATGATATTTTCTTGTTGTCTTTTTAAACATGTTAGCTTCCTTTTATCATATTTTACTGTTGAAGTTTATTTTATGATCAATGAATTCAATCAGCTACAACGTAGGGCCAGGCACATATATGCATCGATCCAAGTTGCCACACCTCATTAGCACAACAAGATGAACACCAAATTCATAGAATCAGTTACTTCTGTGGTGGTAATATATGAAAGATTTAGTTCGTAGAAAGAAAGATATAAACTTATTTTAATCTCACGGTTTAAGGGAAGACAAAGAATGTATACACCTATGCCATTGTGGTCGACTCTGAGCCATGTCATATAGAGTCTCAAACTATTGGTTACGGTAGTCTCACGGACACTAACCAAGTAGTCTGCATCTACCAACATGGCTCATACGAGAGGTTAGTGACTTCAAGGACTGATGCCAAGTTTTGGTTTGGCCGCTCCTAACTTTCTTCCAACTGTCTCCAACTTCTGAAAGTTGTATTGAAGTGATGAAAAAGAAAATCATACATAAAAGCTTCTTTTGATGCAACAATAAAGTAAAACCTTAGCACAAAAATGTATTAGGTAATAATCGTATATGTATAGTTTCATTTACATTGCACAGTCAACCTCACTAAACTGAAATCATTATTCCGTAAATTACTATACCTCCAATTTTATGCATGTGTTTTTGATTCTTTATATATATGTAGTATATAATTTATGAATTAGAATTTTCGGGATTAACGAAAGTTTGCCAAATTCATACAAAAAGAATTGCGAATACATTTCCTGAGGGGTGGGTGGTTAGTAAATTGTTTCCACTAAAGGAAGTTATTTTTAACTTTTGCATTCTAAATATCACTAGTATTTGAAACTAATAAATGAAAAAAAAATTGTATTAAACCTAATCGGAGTTAGAAATGTAAATATTTAGAGGAATTAAGCCATTTGGCATTACAAATTTATTGATCTTTTGGCTGGCATTATAGATATATATATACTCAAGTGAACGCTACAAATGATTAATACATTCTTGTAGGGTATACATAATATTCTAGAAGACCTTCACAGGCTATATGTCTACTTAGAAACAAATATGAAACTAACGTTATATTCCCACATATGAAGAGTTAATATTCAAAATTAACTGTTACAATTACTTGTATGTTTGTTGTTGTTTTTTTAAACAAATTACTTTAGAATCACTGCTTCCTAAGATGAATAGTCTCGAAAACAATAATGAACAAAAAGGTAATTGTTCAGTAATCTACATTTTAAAAAATTTTGAAATATATATATGTTCATTCAACTTTCTTATGTGAATATAGTTTAGTTTAAACTTCCTTTATATGTGATGTAAGATAGTAAAACCAGAAGGGGTTATGTGGAGATTTCAGTATTTTCGAAGTTGGAATCATGAGTCAATTGAAGCTAGACCGCCATGGAAAACCTCGAAGCATTGGGACTCCTCAGCAGTGCGCATCCACGATCCCGCCTCTCGAAATTCGAACCCAGGACCTACAAGTCTCGCGCCAGAGTACTTAACCGATAGACTATTGAGCCGGCATCCAGAGGTGTTAATATCTAACTTCAATCAATCCACGAAGTTCAGCAACCGTTCACCAATTGTCTTCAGTAAGTTGATATCTCCCAACAAGCGTGGTTTAACTCCACTGGTCACTGCTTCCCACTAGAACTCCAGGAAATATCTCTTAAAGTCAGTCACTAGTGAGCATATGATTATAATCACAAGGGGTTTTGTGGAGATTTCAGTGTTTTCATAGTTGAAATCATGAGTCTCACAACAGGACGAAACGGCCGTCTAGTGCTTCCAGGTTTTCCATGGCGGTCTAGCTTCAATTGACTCATGACTTCAACTATGAAAATAATAAAACCAATTGCCATTTAGAAAGTTCACGAAATAATTTATGATGTGCACAGAAAAATGACATGAATTTACTTGGTACTCGAAATCGTCAAAATTTATTAAAGTTGTTTACAATATTTCTAACTCAATAAAACTAGCATATTACCATGGAGTAATCAATTCGATCAACACTAAAGACAGTAGTTATCACTCAATGATCAATTAGTGTACACACTGTTCTGTTAGTAAAAATTACTGGTATCGACAGGATATATTAAAATACTCAAGCATCTGAACTTAACTGCCAGTTATTAGAACCCCTCTGGAAAATAGAGTAGGCACATAAGCCGTTACAGATCCTTAATAATTTCAGTCAGTGCTTTATTTAAAGATTTTACCAACATAAAGTTTTACTAGAGATGGATAGCGGATAGTGGCTAGCAGTGGAATCCAGGACGCGCGTTTCTCCCTATTTGGGACTCGTCATCTGGATATACCTGCATCTCACAGTTGATGTTCACTCTGGGACTCGAATCCAGTACCCTCGCTTCAAACGCCATCGCGTTATACACTCGGCCACTGAGTCCTCTCTGCTTACCATGCTTGTGAAGTAAGGCTATATCGAGGCAATACGCACAGTAAGCACATATGCCAATTAGAGACTGACCAGTTGCAGTCCTAACACATCGATGGGAAGATTCAAACAAGCAATACAAATGAATAATAATTTACTAGTTTTTAATTTATACAACTCAAGCACTGTCCAGCAACGGAAGTATCCTCTAGTCTGCTTCAGACTGAATGAGTTTAAATAGATTTTGTTGGTTAGCAGGATCATTCACTAAATAAGTCTTTTTAAAAGGGTTCTGGTCACCAGGTACGTATTAATCCTGCAAGCTTACGAAAATTTTGACATCAATCTAACGAAATAGAATGATAAATCTAAATATAAGTCATCAGAAGCAAAAACACACTTGACACCATACCCTTAAGGGGTTTTGTAATTGTTAACAATGCTAGTCTTTATTTCCTGAGACTCCCAGCTAATCTGTGGTCTAATCTATCTTAGAGAGAGAGTTATAGAAAGAGGAAGTTAATTACTAAATTGATTATGAATATGTAGCAATTATAATCAGCAGCAGCAAATGATGATAAATATTATCTGATTTGTGACGGATAATGCCCCAAAAGGAATTCCTCTGTAACTAGATGTTTAGAATCCGCATTTATTTCTTGATTACATATCATGAATTCCTCTAAGTGACCATTGTTAACGAGACAAAATAGTTGGTAGATAAATTCAGGCTAGCTTGTAACCAATCAAATTAAAAGTCTGTGTTTGTTTCTCTTGTCAGACATTTCCCGTTAAACATCAGGAGACTAACTAACGAATCTAATCTACTCAAGTAGATTGTCTCTAATTTTAATGATTATTGTTTTACCGATCACAATAACATCAAAGATAAATTTTCTCTTGACAAATAGAGAACAGTCAAAGTACATTTGTAAGGTTTTGGGTGTTTGTGCCTAGTATCCAACAATTATCAATGGCTATCCTTTCAAGTAATAGAGGTAAATCCATCTGTTCTCCAGTCTACCTCTATGGTGGCTCCAAATGTAAATATATCAAGTTTGAAAGTGATAAAAAGGTTCTTTTGTTTTTACTAAAACTGACCAATATCTAGGGGGTCTGAAAATAATTTGTATTTCAATAGACTATTTCAAATCTCGTTATCTTGAAAGCTGATTAGTTTGAAGATTTAGAAACTTTTCACTTTGATATATTTCATCTTTAACGCAGATCCCTATCATAGTTAAGTAAAATAAGAAACAAATATCTTTTAGAACTCTAAATTTTCCAATACCTACGGTTGGTGTGTAGTATGGTCTACTTATATCCATATAAGTAGTATATAGTGATGGTCAGACATAGAATGTATTTTGACAGAAGACCGATAAGGAAAGAACTGAAATCTGGTGAAATTGGTAGGAAAATGCATGAACAATGAAATTAGAGGAGATGAACGGATATTTACAGAAGGAACAGTGAAGATTGACACAATTGTTTGCTGTATGGTTATAAGTTTAGTTCACAAAAAACTAATAAGCAAGATAAACGAGCTTATGACTGACTTGATAACGAACCTTGGGCCTCAGAATGACAGGAGGAAAACTGGTTTGTTGTTACTTTAGGAACGTATCTAAAGATTAGTTATATAAATTAGTATGTGATATAAAATGACCACTCATCATTTGTTCCCTTATACGTTTTTAAACATTATTTCTCATTACAGAAATTAATCAGTTCGTGTTTAATTGAAATTTTTATTCTAGTGATAGAAAGAAAACCAACGAGTTCAAGAAGTAGTCGACGTTCACACACATTTAATATGACAGAAGATCATGGTACTGTTTTATCAACTAATCTTACAGAAATCGAAAATTATTCATTTACATCGTGCATAGCAAAGCTTAAGGCAAGTTGCATTCGTTGTCTGTTACTTAGGTTTTAGTGTAAATTTTTAATGGTATTTTGAAAAACTACATTTTGTGAAGTAGTTTACATGTTACGACAAATTAAACGTAGTCATCAAACTGTTCACGGAATTGTGAACTTGCTTCTTTTTATGTAAACTACAATACACTACTTATCGATACCCAGTAGTGTAAGTTTATGTTCACCCACCTTTATAGCTTGTGTGACGTGACCTAAGAAGCTTTATTGTTATAATTATTCACAGATTCGATCCATTTGCTCCTTCAATGTGTTGTCCTGGCTTTATGCTTTGATTTTTAAGGTTTTTTATATTGGATAGTTAGCCTGATTTCGAAGAACAGTAATTAGTTCATTGCTGACACTTTCTTGACAAATAAAACCCTAAGGTGTTGTAGCTTAAATCTTTTTCACTTACTTGAAAGAACAAATCTATTTAAAATCACACTTTTTACAGTGTAATTCATGGCTAGATACCTCAAAATCCACGTTTCGTGAATATTTTTTATTCCGTTTTCTATAACTGTGCCATATTTTCAGATTGATCTCGTCTTTTGATTTTAAGGTATTTTATTAAGTTGGAATTATCAAACAGATTCTAGAAAGGCAGTTTGATCGAACGTCCATCACAATATTATGAGGATCGTGAATTTAAAGTTTGAAAAGTACTATTTATAGAAATGTCTTTATAATGATATTGAATGTCTAACCAAAATCTGTTAGCATCCTGGTTGATCCATTCATGAATGGATTGAGTTTCTAATTCAAACGTATAGAAATCCAAGCATTTTTAGGCCCACAGACCATAAATATAAAACAAAGTGAACTGCGCTTCTACAAAAGTATATATTATTCATGCATATACAATAGATTAACTTAATATTTCTTTATAGTGGAAGCTGTTTTGTTTCCCTTCAGTTCGCTTTTTCCACTAAAGTTTCTTTGAAAGAATAAGTGTCTCATTTAGCATGTAATGACATTCTTATGAAACATGCAACAGTACAAAATGTGTAGTGGTTATTGATTTCTAGTAGTTCTTAGCTAAATGTCATATAAGAAACTGTCGTTAATTTGAGTGGTAACTATTCACTTCGATCTCATATTAATTATAAAACCGGTATTTACTTTTTTACCTCGTTCTTCAGGAAACAGTTCCAAAGAAACCTTTAAATCAATTTACAGTGCATGAAGTATGTCATTTGGTTGAAAGAATAGTAATTTTAACTAACAAATATTTCAAGAGTAACAAAATGGGTCTCTGTCAAGACTCAAAGTCACAAGACTACTTAATTAATAATCAGAACAACTCAGATTTAACTAAAAGACTAAGTTCTGAGGAGTCTGAAACACTAATTAATGATCCAATACCACCAGCAGCTGTAAACACAACATCGGATAATATAACTGTATCGTCAACTATCAGACGTTATATAGATTCTATAAGAAAGTTCAATATCACGGGCAGTGTGCTAGATCTATGTCCTTTAAAGGACTTAGAAGTCAAGCTTAATATATCTCCTATTGATTGGAAATTATTTTGTGCTTTTATACAACATTTGAAACAAACTGAATGTGAAGAAATGCTGATATCAGTAAAATCACAAAATCCTAACGAACAATTCACAGTACCATGTAAACATTTAACTCAAAATTACCCAAGAATTATTCAGAGTTCTAGAGATAAACTTATTGAAACAGACAAATCGTCAGTATTATCTGAAATAAGAAAAGATCAGCTACAGATGAACACAATTAGTGATACAAGTTTGACAGTAAAAAGTGCACCATTAATAAAGCATTACGAATTGGACAATGAATTAAAACGAAATGACCGTAATGATAAAGCAGACCAAATCACTGTGATGCATAACAACAGATCTATGAGCATGGTCGGTGTGAACAGATTAAATGATAGTGAACATATTATAAACAGCAGTATTCATGTACCACGATACGATCATACAATGGAAATTTCCAAACTGAAAACTAAATCGTATCGTCATTCTAAGGTGATGGAACAAACAATTAACCCTGAACAATCACCTTGTGAAAAACATCACTATACGTTATCATCTCAATCAAGACAAACACATAATAATGATAAATATGTCAAATCACAGTATGAATCGAAATCACAATATCCTTATAATATTCAGCCACATTTACATCATAAACCAAAGCACCAAAAAACATCAGAATGCAAAATGCCATGTGATCAAAATGAATGTAACTGTTGCATGCACAGTATAACGATAAAAGATGCTCTGACGGTGTGTCATGCTCATACTCTACCTCATAACTCACATATTTACCAGCAGAAACAAAATCATCCCCAAGAAGCACGTGAGTATGTTATACCTCCTCACCTATCGTCAAGCACTGCCTTTTGTAATCATCACCGTAAGTTGATTACTGGTAACGATTTAGAGACGGGAACAGGAGCCTCAGCAACAGAACAAGAAGAATCACCAAACGAAAACTTGGGAATATCAATCCATCGATGTTTAAGGTGTGAACTTCCATTTAATACTGAGCTTAACCACCAATGTATGCAACAATATATTCCTGATATGTATAATTCATATAAACCAGTCAATTCAAGTGCTCTTTGTTCATATAAAACTGCTGAATTGATGCATCATTCTCTAGAGTTACCACATATTCGTAGCCATGAAATTAAAAAGGTAACACAATCCCCTTCTATGCGTCATTTTAATACAGTCAATGATTTTCCAGAAATCAACAGAAAAGACTCAGCTTCTACCTCAATAGCTGGTGACTGTGACCAGCAGTACAGATTAAGGATTGATAAAAATTCATCATTGCTAGACTGACAGCTACCGGTACTCCAGTTAATCTCAGGATAATTGAAATCACCAGTGATAATCTTAGCGCTGAAGTTTAGAGTAGATGCGTGTATAAATGCATTGATTATACGATCATTCAAATTATCAGTACTATCAGGAGCTCTATATATACAACCTAGGAGTAGACTATGGTTTAGGGTATTGATTGATATCCAGATCGATTCTGGTAAACTATTCAAGATACTATCTTCAACTTTGTTAGTTGTCAAGGTATCCTAAGCAAATATAAGACAACCGCCTCCTCGCTTAGTTTCTCTGTCACAGCGATAGAGTCGACAGTTTTGGATATTTAATTCGGAATCGGCCACTGCTGGATAACAACACGTTTCAGTGATAAGTATAAAAGAAGGCTTGGCTAGAAAGGCTAAGGTTCTCAAGGCTGAAATTTTGTTCAGAAGTGAACGTGCGTTAATAAGTAATAAGTTTAAAAAGGGAGAGTGGAGTGTAAAAAAAACCGGAGAGTTGAAAGATAAATTTCTAGAAACTACCGTGTACTATAGGTAGTGATCCCAGCTTCGTTATTGCACTTTATGTATGCTCATGGAAGTGGACAATTTTTGTTGAGCTAGAAAAAATATGTCTTTGAACATATCTAGAGGACAGAGTCGAGCAGTATCACGTAAAACTAAAATTACCAACATAAATATTTTTAAGCCCACAAAGCAATTTATGAGTTAGATGGGTTAGCAATACGAACAATTAGATATTACTCGCCCTCACGTCTGAATCGTATACTACAGCTGAATGTGGGTATACAGTCTTCGTACATAAGTAACCTTTACATGTATTCATAGCTT
>NC_031497.1:20390566-20430705 GCF_000237925.1 Schistosoma mansoni
TTAACCACCAAAGTATGCAACAATATATTCCTGATATGTATAATTCATATAAACCAGTCAATTCAAGTGCTCTTTGTTCATATAAAACTGCTGAATTGATGCATCATTCTCTAGAGTTACCACATATTCGTAGCCATGAAATTAAAAAGGTAACACAATCCCCTTCTATGCGTCATTTTAATACAGTCAATGATTTTCCAGAAATCAACAGAAAAGACTCAGCTTCTACCTCAATAGCTGGTGAAATCGGTGATGAAGTTGCTGATATGAGTCAACTTAGTAATTATGAAGATGATAATGATGATGGTTTTTTACTATCCAGTCAAAAATTAGAAGGAAAACGAATGAAAAAATCCTCAGCCACCATTATAGACAGTGATGCAGTAATATATCAACATCCATGTGATTGTAATTACTGGTATGCCCATGAACAACAAGTACAACATCAAGAACGTAATCAATTAGGATTAATTCAAAATGAATCAATTAAAACTTCTGATTATAAAATGAATTCTAATCTACAAGAAGATCAACTCAATTCTAGTTTGGATACATTAAGTACTACAACAAATAGTAGTAGTAATGATAGTAGTAATACTAGTATAATTAATGATAATGTAAGTAAACATAGTCAATTAGATGTCAATTCAATAAATAGTTGTGATCAACTTACATCAGAATGTTTTAGTGATAATACAGTAAATTCAAAGTGTTAATTTGTTAACCCTAATTTCATTTCATAAATGATCACAAACATTGACAATTGAATCTTCCAATTCACATCATAATAGGATGAGCGGAGTAAACCTAAATGACTAAATTAATCTACGATATATACACTTATATACAGTGACTTAATAGGCTCTTTCTATTGTAATGAGAATATTATATAATATAGCATATTCAATTACAATTTTCTAGTATTAATCATTACACTATGACTTTTATTGTTTACCAGTACTACCTGTAAATTTAGTATCTAGGGGGATGGAAAAACAAAAAAAAAATTGAACTTGTGTAAACAAAGAAATTCAAAACAAGTTTAATTAATCAATAACTTAGATAATCACCTATCAACACAGAAACATATTTTGTTCCATTGTATTCATTGAAATCTATCTTCTTGATTAAGTTTCGTAATGTAAAATGAAAGGAGTTTCGATGTGAATTGATAGTATTAATAATATTTATTTTCTTTTTAATTCTACCTTTCTAAATTTCATTGTCTTGTGGAATTTCTAAAAAAATAAATGTTATAAATGATAAGTCTTGTCGATTGAACGTTATATTCGTTTTCCTAAGCTATTCTGGTAACCCACAGGCTAGAACTACTCAGCGACTTGAACACCAGAGAGAAGACGCAAGTATGAAAGAAAAATACTTTACTCCAAGGTTCGTTCTTGTACAGAAAATCATGGGTATTTATAGATGTTAGCGTCTGTTAAATCAACATCATATTTCAGCCAATCCGTTAACGACATATTATGCTACCGACCAATAGTAGCACGCCGTGTCAGAATTTTAGAATGTTCCATCATATTCTGATTGGCTAGGGCTCTTCGGTTCCTTTTGGGCCTCTGTGGGCTCCGTTGAAATTCTCCGGAAGCCAACTCAACAGTAAACACAAACATAATTATCAGAAGGGGGTTTTTGGTGAAGATTTAGTATTTTTCATAGTTGAAAGAGTGAGCCAATTGAAGCTAGACCACCATGGAAAACCTTGGAGCACTGGACGGCCGTTTCGTCTTATTACGGGACTCCTCAGCTGTGCGCATCCACGACCTCGCCTCGCGAGATCCGAACCCAGAACCTACCAGTCTCACGCCAGAGCACTTAACCGATAGACCACTGAGCCGGCGTCCGATGGTGTTTATGTCTAACTCCAACCAATCCACGAAATTGAGCAACTGCTCACCAATTGTCTTCAGTGAGTTCCTATCTCACAACAGACGTTGTTTGAACTACACTGGTCACTGCTTCTCATTAGATCTCCTGGATTTACCTCTCGAAGTCAGTCACTAGTGAGTATAATTGCTCGTACTGTTACATATCAAATAAGTAAACAAATTGACAAGCATAAGGGAAAATAAGAATTCCATATGAGACATCAATGTGTTGATTAAATGTTATTCGTAATGGCTGGTAATCTTTGGTAGGATTTTGGTTTCCTAATGAAATAAGGCACTTCTAAGCAATCTAGCGACGTACAATAAAGAAAAGTTTTGCTACTTAGGTTAATTAGAACTATATCTATCGAAATTTCTTATGTATCTTTATTTCAACAATCACTTGTCACTTTCACGTCTACTTAAAGCAATACGAAACACAATTAAAATCAAAACTACACTTTAACTGGGCGTTTCATAAGTGTATGAAAACTAGTTAAAAGAGAAAGCAGTTATATATGAATTGAAAACATAGAAAAATTCCAACATACAGTCGATGATACTAACAATAATAGATCAGCTACGAAATTGTCATTAATATTTACAATTTACGTTTGAACAAGGGGCATTCGATCTTGAATATGCACCATCTGAAAACCAGTAGATATGGATAAGCGTTATCAATGAAAACATGAACGATCCAGTACATTTAAAGAATGAGACCTTACATTTGGCTCGAATACTTCAAACTTCTTGCGATAATGACAACTGACAATCAATTGTGTGACCAATAAAAATTGACACAATTGGATCTATAAAAGTATGTAAATAAGAAAGAATAACCTATGAAAGTTGTCTATTCAGTCGCATAATAATAAATGAACTCACTGTTTTCTTTAAGCGCTTCTTATGTGTTCAATAATGTTTCTGAAGAAATTTATAATATTACCACTTACATCATATTGATGATGACTGAGCAACTGAAAAGCAATACATTTTTCTACTTCTTTATTTAGAAAAAATACATCGTTTTCACGTACATATTACTAAAACGTGGTTATACTGTTTTTTTCGCCCTATTATTTATTATAACCAAAGAGTCTGTAATCAGTTCTAATGTTTATCTGTCTCCATGTAATGACGAATCTCGCCACATATCGGTATATGTAAATACTAATATTACCCAATAGTAAGTTCAGTTAACGAAACTGAATTCCACTGATCGTTCTTACTCCAAGTTCATCTTCAACAGTGCTGTACATGTAATACCTACAGAGATTACCGATTTTTAATTCACTTCAATTCTTTTCTTCTGTAGTCATTCAAAACCAAAGATGCTGTATACGGCGTCAGCAGTCATAGACGAGGTATTAAAAGAAGTAAGCCAAGGCTTACTTGACGAGACTATAATTTGTGGACAACCTATGAACAAACCTCAAGTGACCTTGAGAAATCTTAACCAATCAGGAAACAGTACAGAGTAAAAATATATTATACAAAACCAAAGAATTAAAGTGGATACACTTCTTTTACATGGTCCAAAAACTTGTCAAGGTTAGAAAGAGGTTCTGTGATTGTAATCCATAAGAGAGAGGCACTCATCCATATGGCTCCATAATATCGGTCTCTGGAGCCCTGATAATGTCACAAAAACTCTCTCAGCCTCGACCAAATAGCTTCCTTATTCTTTGTGTGTACTCCAGTTGTGTAAGTTTGTCAGTTTTATTACCCATATATCCCCACAACACTAATACCACTAAACAGACGAAACTTCAGTAACATCTGCGAATATTGCAGCCAATGTTACTGGTGCTTTTACTATACAGTTCGCAGCAATTACTATGATTTGCCTTAGTCTAAATCTCGAACGAGCGAAAATAGGTCCTATTCTAGCAGACTTCTTCCTCCAATATATATTACATCGAAGGACAACATCACGCTAATCTGCACAAGGTCTACAAGTCATTTGATTACCGCAATTACAAATAAAGGGAATTCTTAGCAGTCCCATTTATTGTAGTCACTTAATTGTCACGTCTTCTCTGAAATCCTCTGTGAGCCCATTGTACATGAGAACTGTAGCACATGTTATCAGCAGTCACAAGAGGACGGAGAAGAGCTGAAACCACAACACGCAATGTTAATCGAAAACTTCACACCAAGAGAGAACATGGAGTGGAAGCCACGAGTCCTTTATTTTCGAAGATCAAAATTCGCGGGGTCCGTACAGAAGGAAAAGTTAGTTTAAAAAATAATCTTATAAATCATCATGTAAGTTCAGTGTGTGCAGGACTTGCTGTTCTTCTTCTTCTTCCAAAGAGTTTATCGTTGGTCTCCCAGAAATAGAAAGAAAACATAATCTGTTAATAACATCGTACATGGTGACTTCAGTTCCGTAACAGCATCAGGTGCACCGCGACCTTGAAATCCCTTGAACGCTTGTGATTGGCTCGTCCATAAGTTTTGGTCTCGCCGAACGTCCAAATGAGAATCTAACACTTCAGGAAGACTGCAATCATTGGGAAGGTGGTCTAGCGAAGTCGCATTATAAACAAGATCTTCTGGTATAAAGCACCATGCCTAATCTTAAAGAAAAGCACTTAAATCATCTCAAACAGAGTCAAAGTGACTGCTATGTAGCCTAGAACTGAATAAAGGATGAAGTAATATTGCTACATGTTGCTAATTTAAGGAGGAAACTATAATTTATAGATGGAACGATCACATTTAAGTTAAATCTTGGATTTTGGCGAGAAATCCATTCAGTCATTTAGCTAAATACCTAGAGGGACAGTGAAGTGTCGCTGCCCTAGCCAAATAGGTGCGACTATAATCTATGAACACCCTTTAGCAACTCTGAAGTGGCCTTAAGAATGGCCAACTACTTACTAGGGCTAAATGAGGGTTCTAAACCAGAATGAAGGATAAGAATTGTGATTTACAGTTGATGGTTAGGGATAGGGATTAGATTTAGGGTTTTTGTCACGAAATAACATCAGCTAAAATGTTAAGACGCTATTTATCCAAATGGATAAAGAACTTCGCGCCGAAGTCCAAGACCTGTTACCGTAAATCTTATTGGTAAGTCTATAAATTATAGTCTCGCCGCCAAATCATCTGGTAATTGGGTCACTAAATTTTGAACAGTCCACTGAACCAACGCGCGCCAGTTAATCGCACACCACGGACTAGCCCATACGGTGATTGTCCCACTCTATCTTGTGCCTACTTTTCCTAACATACTTCTGTTATAACGTCGTTTGTGTTGTGCGGCCATCAACGTAGCCACAGTATCTGGATACACCAAGAGAGTAGTTCACGTTAGGTTCTAACCGCCAGGTGAGACTTCGAAGTTAGATGGTTGGTCTAACCCGAGTAGGCCCCCAATCACTCGACACAGATCATCTACGTTGTTGATCTACATACCATCCTGGCATTATAGCTGGTATCAGTTAGTGAAGAAAACATTAAACCTAACTTTAACTCTAACGTTCAACAGTAAATCCTAATTCCTCACATTAATATTTATCCGTGGTAAGTAGGAGGACATTCCAAGGTTATTTGGGCACTGCACAAAGGTCATCCTCAAATTAAATTCCTACATATCTTTGTCATGAGTTTGTATAAATCAAATGATTTCTTTACGCTTGCTTCTTATTTCAATACGTCTCCAGGTATTCGGTAATGTCTGACGGGTTGTGGTCTATATAAGTAATTACACTAATTCCAGTCAGTTAGTTATTTTTGTATTTGTATGTCTTGTAATTCTCATGAGTTTGTCTCAGGGCAGTAGAGTTTCTGGATAATAACGGCTATCAAATCAGCAGGCAGCAGGTTGGTTAGTTGTAAAGTGAAGATTACAAGGAGCAAATTCAGATACCCAGAGAAGACTAATGTTCCTAGAAATAAATAATTAATCAAGTAACTCAATTGGTTATCCGGACAACGTGAGAAAACGGAATTTCGAGAATAAAAGGTAAAAGAGGGTAACCATGAGTGAGATAAAAGTAGTTAATAAGTGACAACGACAACGGTAGGTAAGTTATGAGACATGTGTCATACATGGCCGTTCCAAGAGGAAGATGGTTATCCATGGGTGAGTACATATTTGTCAAGTCTCTTCTAGGAGCTATCCACCGTGGTCACTTCCGCTGGAGAACACTTCGGGAGAGGACATCTCTTAAGAATTCCAAATATAATGCGATAATTTGTGCCCACCTAGTCATACCTGCTCTACATTGTACGATTTCGAGAATTTTTAGTTGGAAAAATAATTCAAAGACTTCTAATGATCATATTGATGTCACAATGGAGCCTATTATTCTCAAGTTATCGAAGATTACATGAAGAGGTCTGAAATCTGAAGTATAACCAGGAAGGATGTTGGGAATGATAAGATTGTGGGTAATTTCTTTATGTTCGTAGGAAAGAATTGTAGATCATCAACGCTGATGATCTGTGTCGAATGATTGGGAGCCTATTGTAGTTGAATGGGAGTGGTGTGACCAGCAGCTAACTTCGAAGTCAGACCACGCGGTCAGAGCCTAACGAGGTCTACCCCCTCGTCGTATCAGGGTACTATTGCTACCTTGAAGACCGTATAAAACAAAGGACGTTAGTACGGAAATATATTAGTAATAATGAGTACAGAGAAAATAATGAGACCACAACCGCATGGACCAGTCCATAGTGTTCGATTAACTCATACACATTAGTTGTTCTTAACCTTGACAGGAGTCGTTGAACTGGTCGATATTCAGTGACCCAAGTGCCAGATGACTTGGCTAGGGTTCAGCGACATTTCACTGCCTCTACGGGATGCCCTCAGCATACTGAAAACTTTGGCATTCTCAGATAAGCCTACTTAACTTCCATACATAACTCTCAAAGAACTACTACTATATCACGTAAAGTGTACTGATTTCGAATGCTGTGTAAGAGCAGAATGATTCGTTAGAACGACCAAAAGGTTAGGGAACATATCCTCAAATTGAAGAAACAAGCCGCAAAAAGTGATTTTGGCGATTGTCTTCAAGTGCAGCTGCGTGATTAGTTAATTTCTGGGACAAATATTCCAAACTTAGAGAGAAAAATTATTCGGAATCCCGAAATTTCATTCTAAGAAATTAAAACACCATGTATTAACTATGAGGGAATGAGTGAGCTTGATTTTCATTCAGCGAAAATTTCCAATACTTTGCTCAGTTCTCGTGATAAACTACATTCCCAATGCCTCTCAAACTCGTTTTTTAATAATGGTTCCTATTCTCGTAGAAATATGAAAAGTGACTCAACAAAGAACTGCAAAGCAGATTACAGAAGTGATCATAAGTTTGGTAAATGTTTGTCCTGTGTTAAATTTCACTTACGTAATTCATGTGTCTTTCGTCATGTCAAATGCTTAAAGTGTGGTAAGATGGGACACTTCAAGTCAGTTCGTAAAGTTACTGTCCACCATGCCACTAATGATGACAAAGCTTGTAGTTTGGCTTTTATTGGGCTAGGTGTTTCAACGATCGCTTATCTCTATCCACGATTTCGAAAGGTGATATCCGTAATCGGGAGCGGTTATATGCACTCGTTGGTTCATTCAATAACTTTATTGTTGACACAGGCAGTATAGAGTACACCATTTCATTCAAGAACTTGAAATCTACTGATCCTAACAATCCACCAGTCTCAGGATCGGGGGTTGCTGGGCAGAAACTGCCTATACGAGGATATTATGAATTGTTGATAAGAGATGATGACTCCTTATACGTCCCTCGTGAATTTTTAGTGGGTAAAATAGAACCGTCAATACAGAGGTTTAAACAATTAGAAAGGCTTCAACGTTAGTCATCTTTATTAATTTCTAAAGGCGATTTTGATGCTTCACTTAAATATTTGGTAGCTTTGTCTACTAAGTTCAGAAGAGAGATTAGTATTCAGGCTACAAAACTTCAGATACAGGGTTTTCCAATCTTTCCAAAATTAATAATTCGTTATGTTTTCGAGAAGCAAAGTACAAGACACTGAAAGGTTTGTGTGCAAACAGTATAATTCAGCCGGTCCAGTTTTCAACATGGAGTAATTCTTTTGAATAATGGTCTACCTTGGTACTGGTACTACTATAATAATATACCTTATCCCGAGATCGTAGATCTATCACGATGTGACTACCTAATTTATAAGATCTTACGTGGGAGTCACATCATTGTCTACACTGACTCGTCCTATTACGACTAGCTTTTCTAAGGAACACATTTAATACAGAAGGTAAGATCATAAAGAATGACTGTGCCTGCATGACCAAACTATGCCATTTTGATAACTTCCTCTCACGTCCACCATTGTTGACCATAGACTTATCGCCTTATTGCGTCGTTTAATTGAGAAGAATATTCAATCAGTTTTCAGTCCTCAGTAATAAGGGTAGCAAATTGGTGAACCTATGTTAAAATTGACAGATTGCCCTCCATTGAAGGTTCAGCTTCCCCTTCAAAATGTTCGCTGATGAGGCTGATATCACTTGTTTGATTACGGCGTTCCAGTCATTGACCATTCGATGAGAAAAACGGGACCCCACTTTAAGTTTGTTAGGTCGCGGTTTGTGAACCTATGATAATTAGAAGTATTTGAATTGTAGTATGAACTAGTAATCCCCGGAATAACGCAATGTAATCAAGAAGTATTAGATGAGCCCGAACGAATGTATTGTATTTGGAATTCAAAATTACAACAGTCATCAATACGAAGAAGTCATTGATTTATTTAAACATCACATCCGCCACAGCTCGAATTGAAGTGTAAGTGTCTGTAATCGATTGTTTGTCTTCTTCTTAAGTTCATCCTACATCTGTCCGATGGTGTATTGAATGTACACTCTGTATTATCTGGGTTCTAGAATTGTATACAATCAGCATGTCGGTTGTGTAGTGAAACCACTGATATTTAGAATTTGCATCATATACTTTTCAACAATATCCTCCCCCACGAAATAATGTTGGGTCCTTATGTCGCAATGTTTTAGCCAATATGACATTTCCAATTTGCAGTATCTTCTCAAATCTCACGCATCGACTACTGTATATGAGTATTTGGGAATAAACACTGATATATAATTCGAGGTATTCCATCATGTGACTTTGACTTGAATAAAAATCATGATACATATACTTTTTGTTATTCATATTAGAATATACAGATAGATATGCATTGATATATGTAATTAACACATGTGATTTAACTAGGCTTGATTTACCTGCGAAACAATCGAATAGAAAACATTCATCTGCCTCATATTCATTAGGATAATCTTGGACTTGATTTGGATTCTCTGTCTGTGCAAACTTCACTTCTGGGCAAACTGGTTCTCTGGTTGCTTCGGGAAATTTTGCTTTCCCATCTGATTCATCGTACCACTGACTTGGGATTCTACTCGAAACACATTGTTCGTGAGAATATGCAACATCTGATACGAGAACATCGGAAATGTGACTAGAGTTCGACTCGTTAGGAACATATTTGTCACATTCATTAGGAATATCATTAGAGATAAATTGATTGTGAGGACCACTGACACTTGACATGATATCAGAATTCGATTTCTCTGAAATATTTTCCTCAGATTGGATAAGAGTTTCATTAGAGAATAATGGATCATCAGGGAATTCTGCATCTACCAAAACTGAATCTGGTTTTTGATCATGATTTGACTCATTCAACATTTTGTTCTCAGAGTTGTAAGAAATTCCATCAGAAGTATGTGAATTATCACGACAAACCATATTTGGTACAATAACATGAGAAATCCGATAAGTTTGTTGACTAAAAATTTTTGTCTCACAATGATTCTGGGTTTCATTCAACTCTGGACTGTTATATGACGTTATACTACTTCTAGATAAAGATAACTGATCATTAGAAGCATCCATCTTAGCATTACTTTCAGCGAAATGAACCATGGTATTACAAACTGACTGAATGTGTCCAGTTATACCACATTTAAAGCATTTAGAATTACGAAATATACATGAATTACATGGGTGAAACTTGCCGCAGAACAAGCATTTACTAAACTCGTGCTCATCATCATGGACTGTTTCACAGCTCAATGAAGTATTATCTGAATAACTTCGATTACGCATCGAACTGCGACGACTTATTAAAGTGGAATTCCTGAAGTTCTGGAGAGTCATTTTATCGGATTTTTCTCTCTTACCGCATCCGGAATTTGTATACTTTATATGATCCAACAGCAGTTGCTTGAGAGTTGCATAGGGGAGTGAAATCGGTTTGTCTGGAAGTGCCAAAATCTTTATAAGGCTGTATGCTTCTTTCCCGATGAATGTAAGGAAATGGGCCACAATATTAAAATCCTCATCGTCTTCCTTGGTCATAGCCCAGATTTCGAACCTCTCCATGTACTCCTCAAAAGCATTAAAACCTGAATTTATATCCAACCGTTCCATTACAGGCTCAATCGCGACGCCAATATGATAATTAGAAGTATTTGAATTGTAGTATGAACTAGTAATCCCCGGAATAACGCAATGTAATCAAGAAGTATTAGATGAGCCCGAACGAATGTATTGTATTTGGAATTCAAAATTACAACAGTCATCAATACGAAGAAGTCATTGATTTATTTAAACATCACAGAACCTTCCTGCTATGATTTCCGAGATTATCAGTGCTGGAGGGGACAGAAAGATAGGATATATTAACACCCAAGTCGCACGAAATGCCAGTACAAGGTTACCTTGCATCCTACAATAAAACAAGGGGAAAAGGTTTAGGCGTTTTAAACGCCCATCGTCGGGGAGTTTAGAAAGACCCTTGACTAATCTCGTCCCCACACGCTGGACACGCTCAAATGAATTAGTAACCTTTATCAGAAATGGGCAAGTTGCTTGGACACAGTGCTCTAAGTGTGGTTTTACGTAGGTGGGATATAAAATTTGAAACATTTCCTCATCAAAGCATTTGAGTGCTGGGCGAAGTGACCATAACTCACGGTAACCTATGGAAGCAGCTGCGTTGCAGTGCGTGGTTGTTTTCAAGTCGTGACTTATTATTACTCCCAAGTTTTTATGTTCTTGAGCGCATGGAAGAGATGTACCATCAATGGTATAATGGTAACTATTGCCGTGTCCGATGTGCATGGGCACGCTCTTCCTGGAATTAACTTCTAAGCCCCAACCACGAGCCCATCTAACTAATTCGTCCAAGTCAGCTTGCAGATGACAACGATCAGCCCCACTTCTTATTGTTCTCCAGATTTTGACATCATCCGCAAACAATAATGTTGACGACTTAAGCAATAGTGGTAATTCGTTAGCATAGAGAAGAAAAAGTAGAGGGCCTAAGATGGTGCTTTGGGGTACACCACTTTTGACCGGCTTCCGTTCGGATAGCGTGCCACTGACCCTCACTCTCAGTCTGCGGTCACATAAGAAGTTTCCTGTATATCACCTGTTATTCCACAGCTCGAGAGCTTCTGTATAACACCTAAGTGCGAATCCTTGCCAAACGCTTTGTTAAAATCTATGAATATCACATCGACAGACAGACCGTTATCTAGGATCCCTATTCAATCCTCTCTCGCAATAAGTTAGTCAAGCGAGAATGTTTGCTACGAAACCTGTGTTGTTCGGGAGTTAACAGATTGTATGAATCTATGTGACTTAGTAACTTAACCCGAATTATCTTTTCAAGTAAATTGATGACTTTTTCGTGCCTTAAGGTAACCCTCGTGCTATTGATAGAAGAAACCAGAGAAGTAGTGAATAGGTCTTTATTTCGATCTTCGCGCAGTCACAGTGGAGCGTGGGATTATCTGTTCAGACAAACAAAGGCTCTCAACATTCCACATAAGATAATAGGGAATATAACGCTTACAAAAGGTAAGGAAGTGAATGAATACTTGAACAATACTGTTTTAGCATATGCTTGGTTGTTTGGGGTCAACTCTTAACCAACCAACCTGAGCTGTTACATTAGCTTCCCCCTAGAATCGACTTCCGTAGGAACGTCGGTTCGATTAACCTATCTATCGAAAACACCTTAGTTCTATTTCTCATCCCAAGGCGAAATTATCAACTCGCTCACTATTTGACTTACAATCAGTTACGACTAACGCTTTCAACGATAGTCCATGGATGTCTCTTCATTTACTAGCTTGTCATCTTATTTTGTAGCATGTGATCTTTTCTACAACTATCGCTGACGGTTTGCTGCGTGCTTTCAAGAGAAAGTATGAGAATGTGGAATAAGAATATCTGAGGAAGTGCCGCGAGCGGGCTACCCAACACCATGTTGGTGAGGTACGATTTTTCCATGCTCAGACCGGCTATCAGGTGTTTACTCACCTGCCTCTTGAGTCGCCCTCAAGTAAAAAGTAAAGAAGAGTCTACTTCAAAGGTAATGGTGAAAATCAAGCAAACCTGAAGAACTGCTCCACTGCCTGCATAAAATAATAAGATACGAAATGGAAATACATAAATGCAATTGATAGTTGTTCGGTTCATGTAAGTGCTTGGTCTCCAGAACGGATTGGTATTCTGGAAGGAAATAGACATAGTGTAGATATCTTGTACACGAAGAACCATGAAAACAACAACAAAAAAATACTCTTTTGGGGTCGACTCTTAACCAACCAACCTGAGCTGTTACAACTTCGCTATTTAGGCTGACAGACCGGTAGTTAGATAAGATCCGTCTCTGACCACCCTTAAATATAAGACTGACTATTATGATGAATCCAAATAAATGTTCATTTGTGCATCTAGTTTGCAACGTTTGTTGGTGAGACGTTCAAACCTCAACAGACGAACTCGTTGACATTTTAGATGTATACTTAGTGCCATATGATAAGGTTGAAATGCTAATCTGAAACGTAGACTTCCTGTCTATTTTCCCAGGCGGGATGAGTTATCCATCACTCCTGATGGTATTTTATGTTTAAACGATCGTGTTGTTATTCCTCCTTCATTACATAGACTTTATAGTGGAAATGATCTTCGACCAGCCATGGGGATTGCAGTGAAGAATGTTGAAAAATCTGCGGTTCGGATTCTAGATATCAATTATTTATATTTAGTTGAAGTAGACAGGCAACTCACTGGACCTATCAATACTCGGTAGCTAAGAGACGCTCACATATGCCCCAAAAAGTCGAAAGAAACGCACACTCCAGTGGTTATTACCAGTGCTCTTGCTTCTACGGAACCTGTTACCCATCAACTGGTTAGGATAGAACAAAATAACATCAGCACGAATTTAGTGTGAGTTCCTTCTTCTCTATTCTCTATCAGCTTTTTACTCTCCTGTACACTATGTTGCCTTGCCATTAATATTATTTCAGCACTCATTACCTTATCTTAACTAATATATTTCTACACTTTTCCGCCTACTTTAGTAAACAACTATCTTACATTACACTCTTCTTAATGCCTATACTCTGATTGGCAACCCATGCTTTTTACTATAGTCAATTAAAGCATTGCATCGATGCCTTACCCACAGCCCATAATTTGTAACTGTCTGATAAGCTTCTAAAGTGGTACTTATAGACATAGGGTTTTCCAAAAGGAAAGGAAACACAGAGAATTATGTGAGGTAAGATATATATCCAAACAAAGCTTGAATGAGCCTTGCATCACAAAAGGAGGGTGGAGTTACTGACCAGTAAGCATTGATAGTGAGGGCGATGACTTCAATCCACTTATGTCTGTGGGGCAAAACATTTTGTTTATATCAGGCTCTTTATGGTTGAGAACAAGTCAATCAATCTGTGATATTGAGGCTGTTATCCTACATTCACCATTCAGAGTTATCTTTCTAATTTTATACTGGATTAGCTATTCTACTAAGACAACCTATAACATGCTAACTCGGACTGTGTGGCAGGCATCGGATGAAAAAAAAAGACAACAAAGGATATAGATGTTAGTTTTCTTAACACTTTACTCTCTGTATGGACTCTCTGTTCTAATAAACAGCCTTCTTTATTCCAACTTTGCCCTACCCTCCTCTAGTTGAATATACTCCACCTTGATAAATATCACATCTTATTGTTCTTTATAACTGCATTCGCTCATCTGGAGCCCCTGATCACATTCCAATCTAGCAACAAGAGCTAGTATGAATTTAATCTAATAACTAATTATACCTCTTTCTGTTCCACAACTAAATGTTAGGCACTGTTTATCGTTCATATCCAAATGCCCTGCTGCTCCTACTTTTCTTCCTCTGAGGGCAAAGCTATGGATCTTCTGACATCTTGAAGAAACTCGACGTACGCGCTCACCGAAGGTCATGGTTTACACCAAGCGCTTCAAAAGTCTACTTTATAACAACTTTAAACTTAAAAAGTTGCATTGCATAAATACGTAGCCCGGCGAAAATCCTAACATAATTTTGCTGAGACTGGATCTGGTGTGTAAGGTGGATGAGATGCACCTTTGGAAAATACTTTGAAGACTGAACAGTATATCTGAACGAATGAAGTCACATTCGCTTTAATAGACTATATTTACTAAACAACCCTGCTTGAGATGCATACTGTGAACCAGTAAATGTTGTAACTTGTAGATCATGCCCGTAAAAATGGCGTGTGCCTGCCCTAGCAGAAATATTATATTATACGCACAACCGACATGTTGACCAAGTACAATTCCAGGAACCGGGTGAGTCTGTTCCAAATTTGATTGTGCGTATAATTGACAGAGCTCTTCCAGTTGCGGTGTCCGTCTAAATTCATGGGGTCAACATCAATGTGGAAAACTCGCAAGACTATTTGTTTTGGGGATTTATTTGCCACTGTAACCTATTACTGCTTCATTTCAGTATCCATTCTAAATAAAACTTCCTTCTAGATTGTGAAAAACCCTCGAATGCGTATTTGCAGTTTTATATGACCACTTCTGTGTATGTCGGTATCGTTTTAGAGCGACACTCATTTTGCTCACTTGACGTGATCGTGATTGAAAATTCTAGAGTCGTGTGACGCACTAGAACGGATAAAACTTCCTGTCGCTGTCCCGATATCATGTGCAAATGAGACTGAATGATACTGAATAGAAATTGTTAGTAGATATAAGACTTTTAATTTAGTTAGCAAGCTTTCATACTTGGTCATTTCCCTTCTAGACATTCTTACGAGCCACTGTTTTGTAACCGCAAGACATAAAAGTAAATTTCAAAATTTATAAAATTTATATTAACTAGTTCAAGCACAGACTACCAGTAACATTTTGTTCACTTAATCTAAGAGTGTAGATTGTTAATTGTACGTTTGTTTCGATAGCGCGCTGAACTCGGGGCAGAGATCTCGCGGATTATTTGTATGTTTTAATTCTCTGGGTGAGTTTTGTGTTTTGGTAAACCTTTCATGCTGCTGATCAACGCAGCATCGTTGCTTCATCTCCCTAAAAGTCCTTTTGATGCTCTCGGAATAGGATTTTGTTATACAGAAATATACCAACCACTACACTGAACGGGGTTTCAAATATCCAAACAACCAACAAAAGGGGAAATAAAGGGTAAAATGCATTAGAAAATAATGGGGAAATGCGCCAAAATGTCTGCTTTTTCGTCAGTCGGGGGAAATAATGCGGATTTACCCCCTTTTTGTCACTCTGCGTTTCAAATGTCGCTCAATTGTCTACTTCCCGCCTAAATATACACTGAATTGTCTATTTTTCGTTTAAATGTACACCTATTTGCCCACTTTTCGCCTATATGCACACCGATTTGTATGATTTTGAGTCAATCCTTAAAACAACTTCGGCATAACTCCACACATCTCATGTTTTCGCCTTCATTCCCCCAACAAACTATATGAAAAATGAAATGTACGTAAAATGTGATTTATGTTCAAAAAATTTACTGAAAACAAAAGGCGTATTGTTGTACAACGTTACGAATAGGTAGCAGGTGCTAGGGCATCAATCGTTGTATTTTAATTGCAATCACTAGGTGCCAATGTCATTTGAAAATAGCTACAAAAGAAACAGGTTATGGTTATTAATAAGGTATATGTAATTAATTGCAAATAAATTTAAAATCAAACAGGCTTTCTCAAATATAAAACGCAAGAAACATGTTTGAAAACGGAATTGAACATGAGAAACATCCCACAGATTATTTCTTCTCCCAGCGCCTGTTCGACTACTGAAAATCAAAATAATCTTGTGAATTCTAAAATATAAAGAAAAAAAGGCTACTATATGTGAATGACTTGTTTTTGCACAACTAACTTATTGAAGCTGAACTTACGGTTATGTTCATTAACATTAAAGACCGTACCTATAGAGCAGTAGATAATAGTAATCACTTTAAATTCGTACATACATGTTCTTTCTTCCTTCGAATACGCTTTTGCACCTTGTCTCTCATGTCATGAAAATGATCTTGCGTCGCAATATCATACAGTTTCGCAAGGTCTTTTTCGTTGACAGATGATGACAGAAATTGATTGGTTAATGCACCTGAGGTTTAAAAAATATATATCTTCCTTCGTATGCAGCGATAAAACCTGCACTTCTGAAGTGCTTGTTTTGATGAAGTGCTTAGTAGCGTGGAATGACTGACAACCGAATTGTAAAGAAACCCTTCTTTACGCTCCAACGTACCTCTACGAGATTTTAGTAAGATTATTGTACTGACCTCTTCTGCTTCTCAGTGTTCAGTGGCAAAGTGTTTTCGTCCGCAGATTAGTTCGTACGGTAAACCTCAAAGTTTTTGAAAAGGACTAAGAAATCATTGGCAGGTTGGAGACTATCTATAGGAAATGATCATTTGCATGTTTGTAACTTACCTCTCGAAATGCTCTCACATGGTCACGCGGATATATAGCCTCTGCCAGGGAAGTCCTACTCACTGCCTTCTCGCATCACGGGTGTTGTTCACGAAAGTGAGAGGACGAGAAGTGAATATACGGAGCTTTCACCGGGTTGGTGGATATGGAGGGTCCACCTAGGGGAGTTGGAAAACCTTGATTCCAAACCAATGGTGCACATGGGCTCCAGTATCCTGAGGGAACAAATGGCGTATGAACCAATCGTCGGTCACCGGCTACCATGGGACTGCATCTCCTCACGATGCTCCACTGCCTTGTGAATCAGACCTTCGGGTCAAAGGCTCGGGGTGTGGCCCCCTAAGAAAACCACCTGCTTCAGTCTGGGCACCTGGGCAGTATCACAGCCCTCACACAAATCGAATGAGATTTGAGGCGCATATTTATCTGGTGCTTCCTTGTACCAACATTTATGTGTTTAAATAAAATAAAAAAAATAACTTGCCGCATTCGTGAACAATCTTACACTTCTGGACTGACCAATTGTCATCTGGTCGGTCACTGTTTTGCAGGTGCATATCAAGCTGCTTCGTTGGATAGAGACAGAGTTCTTCACCGATAACCCAGTGTCTGGCTACAATCACAAGCTGCTTCTTGCCTGGTGCGTCTATAATGACGTACTTTCTATTAGCGGGTTAAATATTACGTAATAGGAAATGAAACAAAATACATTCACATGAAAGTATGTAACAGTGGAACAATAACTAAATAATGCTACAGCAATATGAAAAAAGTAAAATAAAAGACCTGAGTTTAACACTCAGGATTGCCGGTTCGAAGTTGATTTAGGAGTGGTAATCCTCAAGAAAATGTGTTTAGGGTGCTTATCACCTCTGATCCTTCTAAATTATACAATCCTTAAGCTTGATTTGAATGACCTTCATGGCTTCACGTTGGATTTTTCGTGAACATTGTGATTTCAAGCAATATTTTTTTAGGCATTGAGAGCCGAACAACCAAACAACCATTAAATGGTAGAGCTATTGAATTTGTTTTACTTACACCAAGGTACGCGCTGTCGACTACTCAAATAGGTCTATAAACTAGCGATTTTATTCCTACTCATTCATTAATATCAAGCATTTAAAACCTTTAGGTTGATAGTACAGAAAAATAATGTATATATGAATTGAACTTGATAGTTATAGATTCTTATTCACCTTTTTCAAGTCCATCCTGACCCCTTTTAATACAATTTGACACCAAAATTCGGTTTACAGACCTCATACATAAGGTAACTAGAATTTACTGGTGGTTTGAGCTGTTTTGGCCCGAAAAAGTGTGCAAGAAATAGATTGTATCTGATTCGCGACCAGTGAATTCAAACTGGACATCTTATTAACCCTCTTTTGTGCGTAGACACCACATGTTTACTGCAAATTAGAAGCACATCGTGAAACGTTTTCATTGACGTACTACCATTTTTTGCCATATAGCTCTTTCACGTAATTGCTAAGTAAATCAATATCATTCTGGTGGAGTTTTATGAAACTAATCTTCACCTGCGTAGATTGTGATTCAGCTGTTAATGACGAAATCTTGTAACAGTCAGGTCTTCATTTTTCTTCTTCATAAACAGTGATGTAATTTTAAGATAAGTGGACTTGGTAGTGTTATTGTTAGAATCGAACCGTTCCATACTCTTACTTATGGCATGATGCTTCCGATTTGTTCTTTTTCTTTCGCACTTATAAGTCAGCAAATGTCTTCCGTTGTATAAAAGATGAAAATCGCAGGTTAGGACGGTGTTTATTTTCTCAGAAAATCTAAAGATAATGATTCGAATAATTCAAACAGGTAGTCAGTCATCATATACTCGGCTTAGCGTATTCAGAACTAGCGACTTTGCATGCAGCAAGCGTAACAATAATAATGATTCCTTTTGCAGCCGGTAGATATCCTTATAATACAAAAGATAATATGGCTTCTTAACATTCATACCTAGACATCGTTTATGCTGCGGGTAGATTGTATTCACTTACGGTCTTTTCATCGTGAGTGCAGGAAAAGTTTTCTTCAGAAGTGTTTGCAGATAGCTATTGATAAATTCGAGGACAATTTTCCCCCTATTCCCCAAACTCAAGCATGGATTTCTGTTGAATCTTTTTCCACCGGATTTAACGTTATTTACTCTATATGCTTTTTACTTAACTTGTCTGAATATACCTTCAATAAATCTTACACTCTTTCTTTGTCTAACGCATCGTTCAGGCACTTTGCGGTTTTGTCTTGACATTTAAATAAGCTTCACTTATATTAATTTAGGATACGACTAAAATGAGCGTACTGTTGCACTCGTTTACACTTCACGTTTACGGATAAAATTTTCATACTACTATTCTAAACGGCACTCTACAGTATTGCAGCCAATATTTTATTTACCCACTCGTTTAAAAAAATTAGTCTTAATACTTTTTGTCAGTGAATAAATCGTATTGTAACAAGGTAAGAATATCCTTCCAAAGATTTAAAAAAGTCTGAACTAAGTATATGACTTTCTTTTTAACTAGTTCCAAATCATGTTCCCAGACTAGTGTAAAAGATGTGTAATTGGCACAGCAGTGCTAACAAATTGGTGGACTTTAATAACCCTATCACTTTATCCATCTTTCTAAAAATTGTATTTGACCTTTCATCTAGATACTTTGTGTTCAAGTGATATTTACATTCGATACTAGGAATTTCTTTCATCCATAGCTGCTTAAGAAACATGTTCATCAATTCTATCACTTCTACTTACCAAGTTTGATATTTTGACCGTTTTTTCCGCCAATAGGCTATTTTTATTGAGGAATTGTGCAATTGTTTATAGGAATACCTTTACATGCATAAATGTGACTTGGTAGTATAGTGGGTACGTCAAATATTAAGTATTTATTTAACTATTTGAGTGCTTATGTTCATACCTAAAGCTGGACCGTTAAGTAATTACTGTACGTTTTTCGTTAAAGAAGTTAGTGAATTATTTTTTAACATTACCTTCAGATTTACCCTCTTATCTGAAGTAATAAATATGTTTATCACTAGTTTTTAAATTTTTCGATTTTTTTTTACTTATTTCATTGTATTCCTTTACTACTAAACTAGTGTGATGTAGCGTGTTAAAGTGTACATACTGAACTCCTAGCTAGCTGAGTCGAAATATCAGTATAGTACTTACGTTTTTACCTACCTTGTTCTCATCCGTATTACTGAATGGCGAAGAACATACACACTGTTTTAAAATGATTTTGTTCGGTTCTTCATATTTGGCAAGTGTATAAATTATTGTCTCATTTTTTATATTGTTTAAAATATGGTTTTACTCAATATGATATTTCACTACTTTTTTCCAGATATCTTGCAGACCAACTTTATTGTTGATCTTGATAGGTGTCATGTAATTCTTTTATGTATGGATATTTGTTTTCATATGCTATTTTTGAATAATGCTTGAATTACAAGCATGTGGTTTCTATGCTACATCATCTGTATACGTGTTTAACGGGTAAGATATTGGTTTTATATATTGCCGAGTATTTTCCAGATCACATGCTCATATTTGTCATGTTTTACCTGATTTATTTTACAAATTACGCTAAGGTTGACGGGATAAGTTGTTCTTCTGGTTTCCAAGCACACAGTGATGGTTTCAGAAGTAGACAGTGCACTGCTGATGTACGACATTGTCTGATTACACTTAGTCGTGAATCAACAAATGAACCCTACAACCCACATAGTTTTGATTGTTGGCCATGGCCGGAATTGGTAATTGTTGAATTTAATTCAATAATATCCATATTTCAATTACTTAGGAAAACAAGTGTCCTACCGTTAGGGGAGTATGCCACGTTCTTCACAAATCTAAAGATGATTTACATGAAACGTGCTGTTGTTATGATCATATGTGCAATAATGAAACTTTGAAGATCGTCCCTATGTCTGAAGATCTCGGTAAGTTTTCAGTATTTTTTGGGTTTTACTAACGTCTATCAACTTTTGGGAGGAACTAGTTCTACGGTAGGTAGGTAGTTACGAGGGGTTAGTGCTGGCAAAATTGCTAAGATGTATATGCATCTATACAACAGCTTTCAAATGAAGTGTGACGACCTAAGTTTTAAATAGCATAGTTGTATGCCTGTTTGTTAGATTTATATGAAAGTGAAAACTCATGAACTTTGTAAGTTAGCTATGGAGCTACGATATTTACGCTTTGTGCAGTCGGCGCAGTTTATTTTTGCAGCTTTTGATATGACGTTTTTCGTTGATAAAACCTATTAGGTCCACAACAGTTGGTACTTGAACTGTAATGCATATAATGTCATTGTAGTACGGTTTCGTAATTGGTAAATTATTTTTGTCTGCATCCCATTATGGATGTTCCAAATGACATTCTGAAGGTCATATCGATGTTCTACCAGACAAATTTCCTCGCTTATAATATATTTTCTTTTACCGATCGAATGACTATTCATTCTCTCACTAAAAGTTGCACCGAAATGTACGTAATCCTATTTAATGCTCTCTAATCGAACACTCGAGGTCAAGTAAAAGCTTTAACAAGCTGTCAGCTAAAGTGATTGTCAGATGACATCCTTCAAGATTATCTACTTTCCTCGTTTTTAAACAACTTTGTCAAGAACATGCTTCTAGAGCAAATACTTCGTCCAAGCGCAAAACTCAGACTGCAAGTCGATTGATGGTGTTATGAACTTTAGTCAACTCATGTGGTTGGGATACGATTTATGTCTACACTGAATTTGGACACAGCCTAACTCAGTGGGCTCGTGAAGACTAAGTCTAGCTGAATGAAGAGATACCGTCAGCTCATTAAATCATTTAGATTTGATATTGAGGGGTTCAGAATCAGTTACAGTAAGACAAGCGTCTCTTTTTATTTCGCTTCAAGTGTCGAACACGGTAGTATTCTATCATTTTGGTTTCTCAGTTTCATTCACTTACTTCTTTCCTTTTCTATTCTCTACTGAAGTTTGTATAATAATACAAACTTCGACACTACAGTTTTTATTTGCTGATGTGAAGTATGACAGGTGAATCGATCTAGAAATGTTCTGCTTTTCTTTTTTTCCCCATATGCTTTGATCTTTTGTTAAGTGCAAGTACTGTGGTTAACATAACCAAATTGTTAATATAAATTTTGACTGTTAAGTATTTCTCATGCTTTTAATAATGTCTTCGTTTTGCTGGCTATTTTTGGTGTTCGTGTTAGTACAAACAAACTCTATTGTACAAAACATAGCAGCCTAGAATAGACATACTGTATGTTCCTATAAGCAGTCTGATGTATTACTACTTTGCTGACAAAATCTTGATAATTCTTAAGACTACCTAATCAAATTATTTGCTTGTCATCTTACGCACATTAAATAGCGAATTTTTGAATACCACAGGAATATATTTGAACATAGCTTAATCGGACAACTTTTAATCTGGTTTTTGTTGACTAGTGGTGGAATATTTTTTTTTCCCTAGTTAGAAAGTATATCCAAAGATCTCAACGAGTTACATAGATTTATACACTTCACTATTTATCATCAATATTAATCATTCAATTATGATGAAATAGTTAAATATGAATAATGCAATTTTTTGATCATTTAAATTACTAATCACCATAACTTCTGTTTTGCATATTAGTCAAGTTATTAATCGTATTCAAATAATTTAAGATGTGTAGGTGTAACATATTTACTGCTACTATTACAGTTACAATAGTCGCATTCTCAGGTTTGCTTTCGATAGAATTATATCTTGGAGCAAGAAAGTATTCGTTCTAATATCATTTTATTTCTTACTTGACTAAAACGGATAAAATATGTTTTGTAGTTTCACGCTCAAAGTGTATGTGCTTGATTTTACATTCTCTGCATATTAAAACGTATTGCAACTGATTACGTTCACTTTTATTTCTTTATTCTCTTCAAATGTTCGATTTTATGTCTCATCACTTTTATATCTTATAGGTCCAGGTAATCATCACAAAAGTGGTCTTGATCACTTTGGTTTACGGGTTCGTGATGGTGATTTGAATGTAATTGTAGCATCTCAGGATTTTCCAAACTCAGGCGTTGTTTCCCCCCAGCGTTCAGATTCGTACGAAGATCCTTCAGATAATGGATTACAGATAGATGCATTAACAATATTTGTCATTTGTGGGATATTACTGTCAACTGTATGCACAGTTATTTTACTCGTGTTTTGTTTATCTCCTCGATATAAAAAAGTCCGAATGAGATTTTTCCTTGCATGCAATCATCCATCTCCATCTTCACAATATTTTCAGAACAGTTTAGACAGTCGTGTTCATGGCGCACTATCAATTGTTGATTGTTTCCATTGTCCAAAAAGCTCGTCTTTCAAACCATCCTTTACCGGTGGTTCTGTTATAACTTATCCTGTGAAAAAATCAGAGATTTCATGTCACAATATTTCAAACGGTGATAATTTACACCAAGTGGGTTCCTGTATTGAATCACTAGGTAGTGGATTCGTTTTCTGTGATATATCGGAAACTGAATCGTGTGCTAAAGAATTAGCTAATTTACAGGTTAGTAATTACAGTTGAAATAAATGCATACACACGTACCTGTATGGACTTACTTTATTTCGAATGCCCTCTTTTGTGATATTTCAGGGGAACAATTTTTATAAATTAGGTAAATGAATACGTAATATGATGAAGAGTAGGAATTTTTCAAATATAAACGTTAGACTGAGTTGTCAGCTAGTAGTATGACACTCATGTTTCTGACCGTCTCATAAGATGTATTATTTAATAGTATTATTCAATAATAATACACGGACCTGCACTCAACAGCTGGATTTCTGGAAAGTAAATGAAGAAAATCAAACTTTTATTTATGCTACCTAACAGGTTGAGTCATAAGTATTCAGTTTCCGTCTGTAACAAACGGTTTAATACTTCTTTCTCCCTATTTCGTTTCGAAGTTTAATCACTTAAACCTACGTACTTTTGTGACAAGATTAAACAGTATACCTAGTCACTAAAGTTTCATATTGTCTAGTGTTTCACATCTAGTATCTATGTTTAGCTAGTTTTTACTGACACTTCATTGTCAAAATATGTGACAAGGAAGTTAAGGTTATCCGTATCTCGTTTTTGTTGATGAGTTTATTGATAAAAAAAACTGGTAACAACGGTTTAGAAATCTTAAATAAACTGATGGATTTTAAATCTACTCATCATTCTATTGAATATCAATCAATCTACATCTCACGAAGGCACTAGAATTGTGGTAAATACTACCAACAAGTTTACTTGTAAGTAGTATTGAATGAGACGTTGTATGGAAGATATCACAGTCGACAGACAGAGAGAAGGGTTTCAGTACGTCAAAAAGCATGGGATGGGCCAGACACTTAAAGACCAGCAGAGAAGACAGTTTAGAACCCTGATTGCAGAGCACACCACAGGACGAAAATAGAATATCGAAGCCTATGTATACATATAACATAAACTTTTTAATTTCGGTAAATAAACATTGAATTTAACAAACAGCATACATTATGTACGAGACAAAATCGCAATATTTTCAAAGAAAACTACAAATAATGGTTCCATGGTATGCATTTAGTTACCTGATCGACATTAAGAAAGGCTACTCAATGTTTAGAGAAGACTGTGTGTACAGACATTGTTCTATTAGAAGAACACGAATATCTGGATTAACCAGCTATTAATTACTTACTTACTTACGCCTGTTACTCCCAATGGAGCATAGGCCGCCAACCAGCATTCTCTAACACACTCTGTCCTGGCTGCGCCTTCCTTTATAGTTCATTTTTCTCATGTCTTACTCCATTTCTTGGCGCAATGTGTTTTTTGGTCTTCCTCTTCTCTGACCAACGGATCCGAAGTATCTTGTGTATACAACTGTTGAAAAACACCTGTATCTTCTGGATGGTGGCCTTTGTTGTTCTCCAGGTTTCCGCCCCATACAGTAGAACTGTCTTGCCATTTGTATTGAGAATTCTGACTTTGGTGTTGGTTGACAGACAGTTGTTTTGAGTTCCAGGTTTTTTTCAGTTGTAAATATTGTGCTCTTGCTTTGCCTATCCTCGCCTTCACATCTGCATCTGATTCATCGTGCTCATCAATGGTGCTTCCCAAATATGCAAAGGTTTTTGCACCCTCCAAAGCTTCTCCTTTATGTATGACTTGATTGGTTCATGCTGTGTTGTATCGGAGAGCCTTACTTTTTCCTTTGTGTATGTTGAAACCTACTACTGCTAAGGCTACTACTTCACTGATCGTCTTCTCCTGCGTTTGTTGTTGCATGTTTAATAGAAGAGCCAGATCATCTGCGAAGTCTGAATCGTCCAGCTGCATCCTGGGACATATGTTCCAGCCAATATAGCTCGGTTGGATCATCACGATAAGCAAGCCCGACCACCACGTCAAGGTTGCTGTTACGGTCGGGGAATGAATGTCACTGAGTTTTATTCCTTTATCTTCCCACTTATTATTCTTTGCATTCCTTTATGTTGTTAGTTGTTACTGATTAAATCTTGTCTAAGCTGTAATAACTATATACATTAAAGACTATTGATTTGAAATTACTACACTTCATGACGCTATAGGATTTATTTGTTATCTCAGATATTTGGAAATTCTCCAATAATTGCAAAGATTCATAATGTTTGTTGCGTGCATTTCTGACACCTTAAAGCTTTGAATTTTCCTCCATACAAAACTATAGATATTTCTTAATGAACATTTTTACCATAAAGCTATGATAAGCAACATTTACAGAATAAATCGTAATCCATTTATTGACGAGAGTGTGTTCACAAATTCAAGACTTTATGTAATACATGGATTCTTAGTAGAAGAACATTGTATAGTCGAGAACTACTTGTATTATACAAGAACATGAAGTACATCATTTTGTGATTACATCAACACTATGTTAACGTCTGAATTTTTCTACTTATCTCAGAATTTTGGGCCTTACAGCTATTTAATCTCATAATATTTATTTATAAAACTTATTTATCATTCGTGTTCATTTGGTGCTGAACCACACTCCAATTGTTAGGAATAATAATACTACTTAGATGCTCAAAGTGAAGCAGGTGGAGCGGGGCTTAAGCCTGTTACTTTATAGCTGAAAGTTGAGCGGCATAACCATCTAGCCAATCCCCTAAGATCGTATAATTTCCGATTGGATTAAAAGCTCAGTAACATTTAATTTAACTACGTTTGATTTATAAACCCAACTGTTTTCGACATCATTTTGTCAATCTTACTTCAATCTTCTTATTCTATCAGCTTGTGGCTAAGTTGTGTCATAAAGAAAAATTAATTGGTCGTGGTCGTTTTGCAGAAGTATGGCTTGCTAATGTTCCTTTTTCATTATTTACACATCAATTAAAAATAACTCAAGATTTATTAAATTATAAAAATCATGATAATGAAAATGATAGTAACAGAAAATTTCATCAATCATCAACAAATGGATCTATTCTTTGTCATAATTCAAATACAAATTTATCTTGGCATCTATTATGCTGTCAACAGGATAGTAGATTAACCAAAATCCCTAATACTATGTTGAAATGTCTCAATTCAAATACATCATTTACATTTGTCGATACTCACCCGGAAACATCCCTGGATTATTTGTACAGGTTAGTTGCTAGTATTTTATGGTTTATTTTTAATGTTTCGGTGTATTAGATACATATTGTGAACTAAATTAATGATACCTATTTCATGTTTCAATTATCAATGTCTTGAAGCTACCAATTTGTTGTTTAATCTATTTAGATCACCACTGTCTCAATATTTTTTTATTGATTGCAAATGTAAATACTATAAATATGAAGTGAACGAAATCACGGATGACATCGCTTCACAGAACATTGCCATGAATCGTGACCACAAATATTTACCATTTCCCATAACTTGGCAATTACTCATCCTAATCAGTCCACTTATAGAATCGGTTGATTAGGCTATAAATCTTCATCGACTGAGGTGGTTGGGATATGCGTTCATGACCAGCACTCAATTTAAGTATAATAATCATTTTTTATGGATATATAATCCATGAACTTATTGTATTTTGATTGATTATTGCTGGGTCAACATCAAAAAGCCTCATCTACCAAACTGATGTTTTTACTCTAGTTAGTGGAGCGGAAAAAAAGAAGAACACAGAAGTAGTTTCGTCCGCACTTTCGAAAGTGGATTAGTGATTTCTTAACACAGCACACGAACGTACCAAGGCCAACTCATATGTGTGGCAGTCTCTCTGCTGGTTATATCTATCTGTCTCATAAATTTATCAGTTTTCGTTCAGCCAAAGAAGAGAACTACGTATAATCATTATTTTGTTTTAAATTCAATTAGTATTGTTTATTTGAATCTTCCCATTGATGTTTAGGACTGCGACTGGTCAGTCTCTAATTGGCATATGTGCATACTGTGCGTATTGCCTTGATATAGCCTTAATTCACAAGCATTGTAAGCGTCCTGGATTCCACTGCTAGCCACTATCCATCTATTATTTTGTTTTGTTCATAAAGTACACGATACTTTATCATATTAGCACATTTAGACGATCGTAAATTCAAACCCTGATTCTCTCTACTTCAGTTTGAGCATCAGGCTAGTAGCCTTGTACATATGTAAGTAAAAAGTTTGAATCAACAGTGGAAATCCAGCTCTTTGTAGAAAATAAACTGAATTCGTGTTTAAGCGATTTGCATCTTCATCCCATTTCCTAATTGGCTAATAGCTGGCTCAAATTCTACTGTTTTCCTTAATCCTTTTTAAATATTTAGGTTTTTAGAGTATCAATGTTAATTAATTGTACAACTCATTATTATTATAATTACTTTGCTTTTCAAAATCATCAGTTTCGTGTTTGATAGACGGATTGTTTTCCGTTAGTTTCTGTTGTACTTTATCCAGTTAAGCATTTTATTACTGGCCATAATTATTATGGAATAATTAAATGTAAGGGAATCATCTGGTTTATTATTCACTGAATTACCATAGTTTGTATGAATGTATGTATGTGTTTGCGTGTGTGAATTGTATACTCACTTTTCATTGGTTTTATTTGTTTATTAAACTTTCGGTTAATTGATTAACTGACTGCATGCTAGTAACCGTGTCGCTTGTATACTGAATGCCTATTTTAATTGTCCACATAAAGTAGGCTTTTCCAAAAATGAAATGAAATTCTTCCAAGCCCATCTGATCAATATAAAATGGTATAAAATTCTTCCCTTTTCTCCATGTGCATAATGTGTAGGTGGACTAATAATAATTATGTTTAATAATAATAATACAAAGTGTTTGATAATGGTTTTGTATCTTGTTGTTAACATTATCATTACTACTATATTTGTGATCAGATTATGATGAAATAATCTTGTTAAATTTGGTCATTGGTCATTGTTATTACTTTCAATACTGTTCATATCTAATAACAGTAATAATTTGGTTGGAATTAGCAGATAATAATTATATACATGCATCTCCAACTAATTTAAGTCCTTGATTAGTATAATCCATCATGATAACTCCATTATATGCTACTTATATTTCTAGCTCTAAACAGTGATTTTTCTACGGGAAACGTGTATTAATCACAATAAAATCATAGAATATACCAGAGGAAATTGTCTAACTCTCAAATATTGCCTCAGTTTTTCAATTATTTCTTCACTTATATGCTTTGTTATTATCTTGGATAAGAATTTGGATTTTTCCATCTTTATAGTTGCAAACTATCCAAATAAATTCATGGCTAGTTCTATTATCTTTGATTTTTCGGAGTCCATCATTGACAAGCTTTGTTTTGAAGAAACAGGGATGTGTTGGAGCCCGATTCGGAGTGTTAGAAAGCATTAGTGATAGTTTCTGAACGTTTTATAGGAGTTGAGTGATTTCGAAATTCATTTAGCGAAAGAGTCCCTTTTGTAAACGTCAATAGAATCCAAAGTTGTCGTACTTATGTCCTTAACACGATTGGTCAACCTTACAAGTCATTACTAATTTCACCATCTTTTTTATAAGTTCCCGGAAACTTCAAGGTCTGTTGTACCCTTATAAACAGGATTTGATTTCTGTACCCAAATTAACCTTGAAGTAATTTATGCGAGTATTCGTCAATATTAGAACGAATAGTTTGACAGAAATCGGTCTCCGAGTATAGAGAAGACACTGTTTGTGAAAATTATATTTAAAATAAACTGAGTTTGAGATTTAAGTAATCCCAATGTTTCGTCTAACAAACTTGTCTGGACTCCAGTTGCATTACAGCCTTTTTATTCGTTCAGAGAATTCGTAAATAAGTGGGAATCTGGAATTCGGTATGGAAGTTATAGTCACATGCGTTTAACGCTATTCTATCTTTGTTCATTCTTGCTTACATTTGGATTTTTATACTTTTTTCCTATCGGAAGTTTTCAAACAAATGGGAATATTTTATTTCAACTAACTTTTTGTATACATATATTATATGAAAATTCCCATATAGTGCTGAACTTGAACAGCGACGGGAATTAAGTGCATGATTCTAGGTAAAGAAAGAAGGTATACCAGTCAATTAATTGACTCATCTGCACTTTTTTCTGAACCTAGTTTTGTGTTGAGTCAAATAAGTCTGTTTCTCTTTGTTATAGAGAGGTACTTTAAGGTTTTGCTGAAAGGTACTCATTTGAATTGTTAAAATGAATCAAGAGAATGCTAGTCAATCGATTACCTACCTATGGATTTTATGTGTCTAGCGAATAGAGCTTCTTATGTGACCGAAGTATCGACCTGAAGCTTGTAGAAACATTTATTTTTGTCCTGATATTTGATCATCGGTTTCTTCAAAATTTTACTTTCATCATGGAAGAGACTGAAGGGACTCATTATCCTTTTTTTGCGGCCCCATGACTTTTGTTTTTCATCTGTTATCTTTTGCTGAATGTTGTTTCCAAACTAATTAATTCCTTAACAGAGTCAACCACATAAACTTTAAGCTGCTTAGGTGAATATCATCCTAGTATTTTGGAGTAAAAACTTTGTTCTTGTGATCGCCTGTGTTGAACAGCAGGTTTTATTCCCAATGTATTCCATTTAGACTAAAACCAATCAGTTACAATCTGTCTGTTGCTTTTTCCTGTGACTGATAGATGCGATCATTGTAAAAGAATTATTCAGTAGTTCTGCGGCAAATATGAATACCACTCAATACTTAAAGTTAATCATTCCATTGCTAAGTATAACATGAGTGATAAACGAAAATAAGTTCCACTTATCTCCTTCATCCTCAACTTATGTAAACAAAGATTTAATATGTTTCGTTAAATACTTCAACGGTTGGCTAAACAAATAGCTGTTACGCATCAATATACATATTTTTATCTTCCGTGCATAAAAATCATAAAATATCCTAAAAGGAAATATCATACATTATGTGTAAATTTAATGGACAGTTGTTCATTCATTAATAGTGTGAAATTATAAACCATGCGGCTCTAAAATCTCTATTCACTAACAGACTTAAATGATAAAACCGTCAGTCTTGTTAGTTTTATTTTGGGGGATGGTAACCACCCCACTCCTAAATTTATTCTAGCTTGGACGAAATTCGTCTTTTAATACAAAGTTATGGTATCTTTCATGTGCTGATCTTTTTTATTTCATTCGTAAATACGTGTTGCCCTAACCTTTTTTTCTCATTACATCTACTCAAACCTAGTGAGAAGAGTGAAACTTCAATTCCGTTGAAAAAAGAAACGAAAGATTATCCTGATGACAAGGAAAATGTACATCATGCCGAAACAAATACCTCTCCTTTATTATTGTCAACCAGAACAGTTTCATCTACTGATGTAAACAATAATTCACTAATAAACAATTTTACTACGAATGATGAATCTCCTATGCCTGTGGCCGTAAAAACATTCACTGCTAATGAATATGATGCATGGAAAACAGAATTGGGGATTTTCAAGGCTATCCATTCAATAAACAAACGATTGCCTGCAGTTGTTTCTAGTACTGCTACTACTGCTCCAACTACTATTAATACTACTGCTACAATAACAATTACTACTACTAATAATGGTAGCATTAGTAATAACAATACTAGTAATAATAGTACTACTACCACTGATACTGTCGGTACAATAAGCAACATAAATTCCTTCAGTATCCAATATGTACACGAAATATTAAGACATATTGGGCATCCTAATATTGTTTTACTATTAGGAGCAGGATCGGTAAGTTGTTAAATTCACTAAAATCACTGAATGCTTTTATTGTCCACTTTCTCAAATAAGTATATTGAGTACTTTGACTTTATTTTAGAATACCCTGTAGAAAAATTGAATGAACAGAAATATGGATGTGTTTATGAATTTAGATACTGATAAATTTGCAATGTGAGTTCGTAAGCATTCTATTAGATATCCTAGATCTAAGGTGGAATAATAGTAAAGCCTATGTTTATCAATAAGATTTATAATTTTAACACTTGAACATTTGTATTGCATAATCTTATTGCCGTGAAAACATTGTACGGACAAAAAAACTCGAAAGCTTGTTTTATGATTATCGTCTTCTTCATCTTTTAATTAAATTTTTATGATGGATTATAAACAAGTATTTTTTAGTTATCTTGGATGAATTGTTTGCATGTTATTGAGAGTTTTATTTCACTGAGCAACAGTTTAGTTAGTTAGTAATTCTCTCTTTAGAATTATATTCAATAAAGCGTCGCAACTTTCTTTGACGAATGTGTTCGTCCATCCGACTATTTCATTGCAGTATTCATTCATCAGTATTTCTGTAAACTATAGTTTCTTTATTACCCAAATAGAATTGATTGTTTAGGCCCTACAAACAGTGGTGCAAAATAGGGTATCTTTTTCAAAGTGCTAATTCATATAACTTGTTAGTTGGTGATCTACGTAATGTCACTGAGTTTCGGTTATCTAAACAAGCAAGTTTGCCAATATGTAATATGGTTCTTATTAATTAACATCAAACAGCTTGCAAGCTGCATGTAACTCTCGTGTTAATGTCTTTAGCTTGTATTTATTTTCTCCAATATATTGTCCATTTAGTCTTTTTGAATGAACATCAATGTGTTATTGGTTCAGATGTCTGTTAGTAAATGTTAGCAATAACCTATCAAACTTTCGGTCTGATTCGGTCAATAGCCTCAAATTACCTGTTTATATTAGAATTATCTGTAGATTTCAAGTGATCAGTGAATTACTACTCTTCGCTACATCCCATGGAGGAAATAACTTTATTCTTATCTCTTTGATAAAAATCATGACATTTTTGTTTGGTTTAAGGCAGTTATAATATTACCGACTGTAGGAGCTTCATCAATGTAGTGGTCGAGCTTCCATACCATGATGAGCCGTCAATCGAGCTATTAGCTAGAACACCCATCCCTTTGAATCCTAATGCCCAAGGTCATACTCTCGATTGTATATAGGTGTAACAGCGGTAAGGTGTTCCCATAAGGGAAACCAGCATCTTCAGCGATTCTATCTTGTCATAACTGAAAGAGAGGGTTTTAAAAGGTCAACCTCAAAAGAGTACGTCTCACCAGATCTCTGGCACCGGCGCTAAAGTTTGAATAGCATGTTGCTAACATATCAAAAGCTCCTCACAGGACAACCATATGTGACCAGCCTCGAGCAGAACTTGTGCATTCTTCACCTACTAAGATTTTTTTATTTTATTGAATAATAAAATAAAAAGCCATGTAACATTTTTTAACCATCCAGTCTATTGTAAACGGCCGTGTTTAGTAGCAATTTAATTCTCTGGTAAAGTACACATTTGGGATGCGTTCCTCCCCATCTAAATGTAAATTGTTACTCCAGGACTGGCCTGCGTCAACACCTGAACTAAGGATAGGGAGCGAAGTAGTCGAACGCGTCGACAACTTCACTTATCTTGGAAGTCTGATCAGCCCTAATGGGTTGGTGTCTGACGAAATCTCAGCACGGATTCAGAAGGCTCGTTTGGTTTTTGCCAACTTACGTCACCTATGGCGAAGACGAGATATCCGTCTATCAATTAAGGGAAGAGTATACTGCGCGGCAGTTCTCTCTGTTCTACTTTACTGCTGTGAAACATGGCCATTAAGATTAGAAGATACTTGTAAGTTACTAGTATTTGACCACAGATGCCTTAGAAATATTGATCACATCTGCTGGGATCACCGGGTAAGTAATAGTGAGGTTAGACACAGGGTGTTAGAGAATGATGGTAAATCAGTTGATGAGGTGATGAATCTTCATCGACTGAGATGGTTTGGGCATGTGTTACGTATGCCTGAACACCGATTACCACGACGCGCAATGCTGACTAGTGTAGGGGATGGTTGGAAAAGAGTCAGGGGCGGCCAAACCAAAACGTGGCATCAGTGCTTGAAAACACTAACTTCTAGTCTGAGCCATGTTGGTAGATGCAGACTACCTGGTTGGGGTCCGCGTGACTATCGTAACCAATGATTGGAGACTCTAAGTGAAATGGCTCAGAATCGATCACAATGGCGTAGGTGTATACACCCTTTATCTTCCCTTAAACCGTGAGATTAAAATAGCCTCATATCTGTCTTATGAATAGTTAAATTTCTTACTGTATAAAATAATAGATGAGACTGATTTGGTAATTTCTTTTAAAGATTTTTAATAAATCAACTGATTTATAATCTAACATTCTTTTGCGCCTTATGATTTCCTTAATATATACTTGTCACTATTGTCTAATTCCTTCTTTGTCATATCGTATATTTTTAAAAGTGCAAACGACAAAATTTCCCCCTCCCATCTTTATTGGTTTGTTTTTTTTAGTCATTTAACTTTGAAAGAAAGTTATTTATCTATTCAATCCACTGTAGTTTTTACTTGTGTCACTTGACAATTGTTTTCTGTTTTTTTTTTATTTTGAAAAAATCGAAATTTCTTTGTTTCCCCCTAATGTTTACATTTTTTTTCATTACTTTTTATTTTCTTTTATTGTTTTATACTCAATAATTATTTCTCCATGTGATTTCTTCTTCTTTCTTGAAGACAAAATACTTTCTTTGTTCTATCCTTCTTTGCACTAAGTCATTGAAGGTATATACTTAATTTATACATTTTATATAATGTTAATGTAATGATTGACTTTATATTTTTCTACTGAAATTATTCCTGACTAGTTATCGGTTAAAACGGCATAGAGATGATAGATTCTCGACTTTCAGAATTATCCTGTACTTTTTTTTAATTCTACGAAGTCATATTTTCTTCTAATGTTTTATACTACCATTAATACTGTTATTACGTTTACCACTCTGGGATCTCTTTTTACTGGTATGGTGTTCTGGGAACTTGAACCAATAAACATATTTACCAGGTTCTACCGTTGTGTATGAATGATTAATTTAATTATCTTTCAATTCTCTATCAAGTTCACCTCAGCCTAGCAATGTTAATAACTTGATTGTACGCAAATTAGATACTAATAATACGTAAGTAAATCAAACGTAAATAAAATAAATTGAGCAACTAATACACAACGATTTCAACTTCACATAAGTAGGGAGAGAGAAGTAGACTAAATTTTGCAAGAGAGCTTTTTTTATCTCAAGAAAAACCAATAAAATGAATGAGCATTACTGTACGTATATTATTAAACAAGATTTACAGAATCTCAGGAAAAGTGAAGTCAATAATTGAAGAGATGAATTACATTTGAGGTTTTATGATCAGTTTCACGTTTAGTGTTATTTTTTGCTCACTTCTGTTTATATTACTTCTAGTTTCTTGTTTTTATTTGTTATTCTTAAACATACGTACTGTTTTTACCCAGTTCTTGACATTCACGTAATCTTAAGTCATGTGCAGTGTAAAGTTTTCTTTTCGGGCTACTTTTTATTGGACACTTCACTCGACTGGTTCTTTGTTGAAAACACAACCTGAACAGGAACGTAAATACGTTCCAAAGTAAACATAGAGTTAAGCTAATATAGTAAGAAAACGTTCAGGGTACATATGAACTTATAACAGGAAATTCCTGGCGTTTTCACCTCATCTACTATCGATGATTATTATTTTATTTAAACACATAAATATTGGTACAGAAGGGCACCGGATGTACATGCGCCACACAAATCTCATTTGATTTATGTGAGGGCTGTGATACTGCCCGGGTGCCCAAACCGAAACAGGTGCGATGATTGATTGAAAATGAAGCAATCAGCGCGCTTCAATGTGATCTTGTCTGAAACGCACTGTAATCAAGTAATCGTCCTGCTATCAAGTGGTCAACTGATAATCGCTTATTTTACTTTATCATGTCTATTAGTCCTTCGCGACGTGATTTATTGCAACATCTGACAATTAAGTCATGTTACTAGGAAAGCCTGAATATTTATGGGTTTTTCGGTGTGAATTACATATATAATTGTTATAATTATTAATACTATCGTGTATAAATTAATTGTGTAACCATAATATTTCCTCGTGTAATTAATTCGGATAAATTATAAGGTTCAACTTTGCCGATCGACAATCACGGAATATCGTTTAGTTATGGAATTTGCTTCAGGTGGTTCATTGCGTCAACTTTTGTCACAAGGTGGTTGGTTATCATTTACTGAAATACTAAAAATATCTGATGATATTGTACAAGGTCTAGGCTTTCTACACAGTGATTTAGTGAATAGACAGCAATCCAATGGTCATCGAATTGTATATGGAAAATATCCAGTGGCTCATCGTGATTTAAAACCAGAAAATATATTAATACGTTTTGATGGAACTGTTTGTTTGTCGGATTTCGGACAATCTGTATGCTTGGCAGAAAATTCACCCAATAGTCCGACATCAAATAACTCGTGTGGAACATCATTACAAGATGTGTTGACTACGACGTATTCAGTTAGCTCAGCATTGGAGTCTATGCCGAAGGTAATATTTATTTTGTTTTTTCTTGTGCATTTTTTACTCATTGCCTTGTTTCAAAATTACTAGCTGATACTCCGAAATGATGAAGAAGACTTGTGATTCAGGTGGTTAATTTCAAGGTTGAGTTATTTGAGCTGACTAATCTGACCGCGAGGCTCAAATAGCCTATTTAGACAAAACAATCAGGGTGTACTTCAAGTGGAATTCACTCATCTCAACATTACAATAAAGATCTAGTAATTCGCGTTTGTCTTCTGCCTCTGTAGAATATGGTCTCCTAACATTTATCACGGTGTAAAGGTATATAATTGTTTGCGTATTGGTTTAAGTAATAAATATTCCCAGTTTCAACCACAAACTGATATTAGCTAGACCACCACTAAAAACCTGGAAGCATTGGACAGCCATTTTATTATGGTTTGGGACTCGTCAGTCCGCATCCGGGAATCGAACCCGGAACTTCCGATCTCACGCTTAATCTCTAGACCCCTGTGATATGGTTGAAGCTAAATCGATTCCGCGGTAACGAACGAAAGCCAATGACACAATGACACGATAAGCTATTCTAATCTGTTGTCCCAGACCCCGCTAACTAGATGAAGAAGTCCAAGGCAAGTAGGGGAATATATATGTATTCCGTAAGCAGCCGAGTACAAGCAATCGAATAAGGGAAAAAGTCAAGCGCATTTATACAGCAACAATTTGCCCTTGAGCATCATTAGTAAATAGCACACACAAAGAAACAATGGACCAATAGCGTCTAAGATAGTTTACAAGTGGGAAATATGACGTGAAGGTAAAAAGAGCGCGTTTGGCGCGAAAACAGCTAAATTCAAATTTTCAAAATAAAATTACAAAACTAAGCCATTTACCAAGTAAGTTCTGGGGATTTGACATCCCCAACACCCTAAGCCAGTATCCAACGGTGCTGATGTCTAACTTTGATCGATTAGTAGTATTGCCCAACCCTTACTCATTGCGTGCAGTGGATAACTGTTTCACATCTGACACGGATTGTACTCCACTGCCCCCCTATACCAATAATAATCATGTGCTTACTAGCTTCAAGATACAAGTTATGGAGTTTTAATGGAAAGCTAAGGTTAATGGATTTTAATCCGTGTCGAATGTGAGGGTTATCCACTGCACACAGTGGCTAAGAGTTGCTCAATACCGCAAATCGACCAAAGTTAGACATCAGCACCTCTGGGTACCGGCTAAGATCAATTAGTGATTTAAACTATAAAAATTACCTTAAATCCCCTGTACAAATAAATATCTGACGGATTAATTTATTAAATTGCAAAATGTTTTTCTGTTCACATATAAACTATTTCAGCAAGTACCGTGATTTTATCAATAACTTAGTTTTCCGTGTACAAATGTATATATTTTATATTCGAGATTAATAAACCATCTTTTTAATATTTCAACCCCACAGAATTATGTGATCTGCCTATTTCATTGCTACAAGAGAATTTCTGAACAATAGACTCAAAAGTTTTATAAAGTGTTTTTACTCTAGAAGTACATTTGTGACTGTTTATTATTATTTAAACACAAACATTGGTACAAGGAGGCACCAAATGCATATGCGCCACACAAATCTTTCGATATTTATTAGGGTCGGAAGGTAGTTTTCTTAGGAGGCCACACCCCGAACCTTTGACCTAAAGGTCTAATCCACAAGGCAGTGGAGCAACGTCAGGAGATTCAGTTCCATGGTAGCCGATGACCAACAATAGGTTCATACTCCATTTGTTCCCTCTGGATTCTGGAGCCCGCGATTGGTTGGGAAGCAAGGTTTTCCAACTCCCCTAGGTGGAGCTTCCGTATCCATCAATCTGGTTAAAGCATCGGACGTTCGCATTTCATCTTCTCAATTTCGTGAACACCCCCGCTATCAGAATAAAGTGAGTAGGACTTTGCTGTCAGTGGTTGTATGCACGTGGTCATGTGAGAGCATTTGTAGAGGGAGAGCGGAATCTCTCCACCCTTGTCCGTACCAGGGCATTTGGGAGTCAATTTGTGACCAATTTGGTTAAAAAGAGAAAACGTAGATAGTCTTGATAGGATACCACTCTATGTTGCTAATTCAGCCAATATCTTGTCATAAACTTTTATCCTTCCAGAAATGTTTTAGTTAAAATTGATATTCAATGATAATACAGGGTGGACATGTGTGATAGGTACTTACGAGATTCATTATCTACTCAGGCTCACAAATGAACAAGTAAAGGGAGTAAAGATAGCCACTCAAAAAGTAGGTTCTTTTCTAATAAATGCTGAATTCATGTGTGTATCATCTTTTATTTTATCTCACAGCAAAGTAATAATTCGTTATTATAATTTTTCGCCAATAGGCTGGCACTTTACGATATCAGGCCCCAGAAATTATTGATGGTGCTATATCTTTCACTGGGTGGGCTTTACTACGTACCGATATATATTCTTTGGGATTGATCTTATGGGAGTTGCTCACAGCTGTTCTTCTACCTGTTGACCATGAAAATGCTTTAGAAGGCGATTATGAGACTCACAATATTGATTTTAAGTTGATCGACTCTCCTGCAAACGCATCCCCATCGATTGGTTCAGATTTATGTTTGATGAATGGTTTACACCCTGAATTTGACCTTCTGGACCCACGCAACTCTGTAAATGTGGCGCATCGTACACCAGAACATAGGAAAATGAAAAAGCGGCACCACTGGCTACCGTATGAAAAGGAACTGGGATCATTGTGTAATTCTTCAGCTGCTTTACAACAGCTTGTATGTCTGGAAAAATATCGTCCAGCTGGTCATCCGTCCTGGTTTCATTCAACTGTACGTTATTGATATTTCGGTAGTCCAAAGTTTGTCCTTCAGCTTGTTTACTTGTGTAGGACGTTTAGTTCTAAACAAACGATTTGAAGTGTTAGAATTAATCATATGCGTGTCTACATTTTGCTGCTAGGTGTGGTTAACCTGTCATATTATAATTTTGTCAATCCTACATTAAATCTATAAACATATTTTTACTTTGGTCATAATATTTGATTTACTTATCATATATTAGAGATTCCAATCTATTTCACTTAGTTGCAAATAGAAAACATGATTCTTTCATATGGTATATTATTCATCTATAAATTGTTTTGTGACTTCTAACATTTCATGCTGTTATAATTGGTCAACAGTTTAAATATTTTCTGATACAGTCTATATCTTCATCTTGAAGATATTCATCAAGCTGTAATGGCTGGTTAGTGTTAAAAATTAAACGCAGCATAACTATTTCAAAAGTCATTATGAATGTCAGGACTATTGATCTTAACTGACATCCTTCATCTGATAGCTATTAATTAATATTCTAACCATTATACCATCTCTCCATTGTTAGTGGATAAGTATAGTGTAATACATTGAATGTATATCATATCAAATAAGAAACAAGATGATAGTTAATGATGATAATTTATGTTTTGAAAATTAGTGTAGAATGCACACTATTTTACAGGCGTAATCAGATTGATACATTGACTGACCAGTTGCAGTCCTAAACATCATCAATGGGAAGATTTAAACAAGTAATACTAAGTGAATGAGTGTATTGGTTTAAAAAATTCAGTGTTATGTTTGAAAAGACTTGTTAACAAATTACAACTTCAGTAAAACAAAATTTTCTACCGAAAATAATATTACTGATTATATATTTTTCTGTTTGTTTACTGAAATCGATTTCGGCTTATCCTCTTTTCGTTTTTATCTTTTTTTTTAAAAAAAAAATAGTTGATCACTCATTTTTATCGTACAATTAATGAATGTTGGGATCATGATCCAGAAGCACGCCTTACAGCTGATTGTATTTTAAAACGAATACGATTTTTAAAAGGTCAAATGAATAAAACAAAAAAATCAGATTAAAAGAAAATTGAAAAATAATACACACAATCAATTCTATTTATATTTATGTATATCCCTCAGGTTGATTAAAACATAGAGATATAAAAAACTGGTCAGGAATGTTATCTCCTAATGGAACAAAAATCAAGCTCTTCTCACATGTTATAATAAACCTGTCATCGTGTTCCTGTTATTTTTACGTTACTTCTTCATTTATTTTTTTAGAAATCCATTCCATTGGTAGGAAGTTATCGTGAAATTTTCTCACCTTTTTTTGTTTTTCTAAACGAAGACATTCCTTTGTTTCTCGCCCTGTTTATTTATCTCTTGTCAATTTTACACTGTACGTGTTTGCCTCTGCTGTTTGGTCTTTATAATGCAGTATCGACTATCCTATATATATATATATATATATATATATATATATATATATATATATAGGTAAATACTACCTCTAAAATAAATTCATACTGTTTTATAATATTTGTTAATCATCATCTAATAAGGTCTACTACCTATTTATCTTTTCAATATCATAAGTAATATTCACATGTATTTATTATTATTATTATT
>NC_031497.1:20430905-20435509 GCF_000237925.1 Schistosoma mansoni
TATATATATATACACCTTACTGTGTTTACCTTTTGCTTCTGCTTAATTTGTGGACATATTTCTTTTTTTTTTAAAAAAAATCCGAATACACATTTATTTCAGTTATACTTTTCGACAAAAAAATGCTGAAAAGAATTAAACACAAACTCCCGTTGATTCACGCCGGTAATTGCATTTTTATTTCCCTGTTTTAATATATTACTTTCCATTCAATTTTGTAAAATATGAATGTGAAAGAACTGAGTTAGTAGTATGTAATCAATGAAACTCGTGTAAAAGCATTTAATCACTAAATCACATAACATATATATATTTATATATGTATGTATATATATATAATTTTGTTATGTAATTATAACCATTGTGATGATCAATATTAATTTACACATGGATTATGAAAATCGTTTAGTGCACTGAATTCCGATCTTAGAAGGTAATTTACTGTAATGATAACTAAAATTCTTAACTATCTCATTTTTTGATTTGTCTATTCGCGTTATATATTAATGGCCTTGTTTATCATACTTTTGTTAGTGCTGATACATGAACATTAGTTAATCAACGTTTGTCCACAGTGCTTTCTAAAAGTTAGGCTTGTATACTTTTCACTGAATAATAGTTTAAGCGAAATTTTGTGAAGAAAATGCATTTTATGTCATACAGCCGAATGTCATGAAAGTTCTAGTGTTCAATGTCTGATGAATTCGAACGATGGTTGTGAATGATGTCTTTCTTACCACGGTTTCTGCCAAACCTTAGATGATAATCCTCAGGATCGGACATATTAGTCAGTTTTCTTCAGTACACCTAGATTATGACGTAATACAATGACACAGATATTCGTCTAGATCATAAAAAACCCATTTCTATTTATACTAGATGAGTCTGTTCATTGTAAAAAGGTAAAAATTTTAATATTAACCTGAAAAGTAGTTGGTTGTTACTAAAGTTTTATTTTAAGTATTTTGAATAAAACTTTTCACCCTACTTAGCTTATTCATTCTTATATGAAGCTAAAAATGGTTATAAACGAATCGCTAATCATTTAGATATTGTTTGTTTAAGATTCCTCAACTCTAAATTATACTATATACAGAAACAAGTAAATGATTATTAGCTGCATTATCAATTAGTGACCTTGAGTTTGAATAAAGAACAATCTTCAGTAGCCAATTAAGTGAAACGATTAAATAGGTACCGATACATTGATAATTATTCAATGTCAGTGTGAACTACATCATTGTACTTTTTGATGTACAGTTAACATATTTCTTCTGAGTAATTTTGGTGAGTTTTACGTATTCGTCAATATGTATGACATATGAATATAAACAACTACTTATATCTAAAGATTACGTGTTTCTGAATAAAATAAACGATGTTAAAAGTTTAAAGCTGAATATCATTATTAACAATTAGGAAGTGTTGGGATGATCCTGCAAATTTCTCGCAATAGACATGACAAACTCAGGAAAACATTAGGAAGCATTTTATCCAATCAGCGTTTGATTAGAAGTTTCGCTAGAAATGTTGCGAAAATGAAAAGTCACATGTAGAGGTTCTGATTGGCTGATTACTACACTGCTACTATGTTTAGTAGCATTTTAGAATTTTCAGGAAAACCCAAGGACTTTTAAAATACTATAAAAACCATATATTATCTGTACATGAATGAACCTTTGGAGTAAAGTGCTTCCCGCATATTTTGTGCCTTTTCTCTCGTGTTCAAGTCGCTGTGTAGTTCTAGCTTGTGGGGTTACGGGAATAGCTTAGGATCCGAATATAGCGTCCAATCAGCAAGACTTATCCAGAAGTAAGCCGTTTCATTTAGAAATGTGAATTGACAGAAATGTAACAACTCTCGGTGTTTTACAGGTTTCGCATTAGTTGTTTGAGGCAATAAAATGAAAATCACTAAAACCTATCATTATGTGATTTACACAATTACTCGGGATTCTGAGTGATTGAAATGTATTCATCAATCGATCAAACTTTTAGACAGTTTATAATTCGAAAAATGTTTACTTTTTGATGTACTGATTTTTGTTGATAGTAGTTGCAATCTGACCATGTATCAGTAATCTCAATCTTGTAGTCAATTTTCCACTTAACTAGACGAAATCCCAGTTTGAATGATGCATCAACAGGATCTCTAACGTCATGATTGTTTGGTGTGTGATTCAATCACTTACAGAGAATCACTTCTGTAAAAGATTAAGATAAGCGTGCTTAACAGATAATAACACGTATGAAATATATCTCCGAGCTTTCTTTCATTTGCATAGAGACACCAAATATCCCATGTTCTCCTATGACTAGTTTGTTGGCTTTATTCTTAGTAGATATCAGCCTAATGGATGAATAGAATGTCTAGCGTTTCCACTAAATATTTTTGTATAAATGTAAACTCTGAAGTAGAAGTATTTTCGTTTCCAATCTCATTTTAATTCTATTCAAACTACTAATCGCTGAACACCACGTACAACCATGAAGATTTTTTATGACCATAATACCGTCATCATTGTGAATTAGTTGGGTTTTTGAGAGTTTATTCTCAAGTGCATTAGTCAAGATTTTTTTAATTGACACTGATTTTATGTATGCTGTCTTTTAGTAGACTTCAGATAATACTATCCTAACCTTTTCGTTTATATTCTTACCTGTCAAGACTGTTTCTGTTTGTTTTTATTTTATTATGATTGATACTTTTGAATAGCAGTATTTCAAGTTTCGCGTTACTGTTGTTGTCGTTTTATTTATTTATTTAAACATATAAGTATTGGTACAAGGAGGCACCAAATAGATATGCGCCGCATAAATTATTAGATTTGTGTGAGGGCTGGGATAATGCTCGGCTGCCCAGACCGAAGCAGTTGGTTTTCTTAGGTGGCCGCACCCCGAGCCCTTGACCTAAAAGCCTAATCCACAAGGCAGTGGAGCAACGTCAGGAGATTCAGTTCCATGGTAGCTGATGACCAACAATAGGTTCATACTCCATTTGTTCCCTCTGGATTCTGGAGCCCATATGCACTATTGGTTAGGAATGAAGGTTTTACGACTCCCCTAGGTGAATCTTTTGTATCCACCAATTCGGTTAAAGCACCGGACATTCGCATTTCACCCTCTCAATTTCGTGAACACCCCCGCTATCAGAATGTAGTGAGTAGGACTTTGCTGTCAGTGGTTGTACGCACGTGGTCATGTGAGAGCATTTGTAGAGGGAGAGCGGAATCTCTCTACCCTTGTCCGTACCAGGGCATTCGGGGACAATGTCGTTTGCTTTCTCATCGTGATTCCTGGCAATGTTTTTTATGGCCAAAATGTTCATGAGGTCCAATTCTTTTAATTAGTGTTTTTGTTATTTAACAAATCCACTGGAAACCACAGAAAGTTGTTGCACTTTGTGGTGTTGTGTTCTCTGTACTGCAACTGAGCTACAAACCTTCATTATTAAAAAGGCCTAATAACGTCCGGACAATGTGGGAGTTTTATTTATTTAAACACATATATATTGGTACAAAAGGGCACCAGGTACATATGCGCCACACTATTTGTGTGTGTGGGCTGTGATACTGCCCGGGTGCCCAAACCGAAGCAGGTGGTTTTCTTAGGGGGCCACACCCCGAGCCTTTGAACAAAAGGTCTGATCCACAAGGCAATGGAGCATCGTGAGGAGATGCAGTCCCATGGTAGCCGTTGACCAATGACAGGTTCGTCCGCCATTCGTTCCATCAGGATACTGGAGCCCATGTGCACCATTGGTTTGGAATCAGGGTTTTCCAACTCCCCTAGGTGGACGCGCCGTGTCCACCAACCCGGTTAAAGCGCCGGACATTCGCTTTTCGTCCTCTCACTTTTGTAAACAACACCCCCGCCACGAGAAGGCAGTGAGTAGGACTTCCCTGGCAGAGGCTATATATTCGCTGGCCATGTGAGAGCATTTCGAGAGGGAGAGTAGACTCTCCCCACTCTCGGCCGTACCAGGGCATCTGGGGGCCAGGGAAGACCAGTCAAATAGCAATGGAAATGAAAAGATACAACATGGCAGTACTCGGAATCAGAGAAACCCATTGGACACAAAATGGACAACAAAGGCTAGGTACAGGAGAGATGCTGCTGTACTCCGATCACGAAGGGGAAAATGCTACACACACTCAGGGAGTTGCTTTAATGCTATCCAAAGAAGCACGAAGTGCACTTGTAGGATGGGAATCTCATGGACCCAGGATAATCAAAGCATCATTCAGAACAAAGAAGGAGGTTCTTGGTTCTAAGAAGCATCATCATAAGGAATGGATCTCTATGGGAACCCTGGACAAGATTCAAGAAAGGAAGAAAAAGAAACTAGCAATTAACAACAGACGAACACAAGCAGAGAAAGTCAAAGAACAAGCAGACTACGCAGAAGCAAACAGGGAAGTGAGGAAAAGCATTAAACCGACAAGCAGAAATACATGGGAGAACTAGCAACGACGGCAGAAAAAGCTGCAAGAGAGGGAAATACGATACAACGAAGAAATTGGCAGGGAGATATAGGCAAACAGAGAGACCAATCAAGAACAAAGAAGGAAAGACAATCACTAAGAACAGAGGAAAATATGGGC
>NC_031497.1:20435709-20437715 GCF_000237925.1 Schistosoma mansoni
GCAAATGTAGCAGCAGCCTCGACATCGATAGGCTCCCACATCACAAAGGACAAAGCAGATTTCTCAAATGCACACGGGAGACACCCAACCCAATCACACTGATGGGCGAACTTTGGAAAGGTGGAAACTTCACATACCTGGGAAGCGTCGTTGATAAACAAGGAGGATCGGATGCAGATGAAAAGGCGAAGATTGGCAAAGCAAGGACAGCATTTCTACATTTGAAGAACATATGGAACTCAAAACAACTGTCAACCAATTTCAAGGTGAGAATCTTTAATACGAACGTCAAGACAGTCCTACTGTATGGAGCTGAAATGTGGAGAACTACTACGACCATCATCAGGAAGGTACAAGTATTTATAAATAGTTGTCTACGCAAAATACTCAACATCCATTGGCCGGATACTATGAGCAACAGCGTTTTATGGGAGAGGAGAAACCAGCTTCAAGCTGAAGAGGAAATTAGGAAAAGACGTTGGAAGTGGATCGGACATACATTAAGGAAATCACCAATGTGCATTATAAGGCAATCCCTAACTTGGAATGGTGAAGGGAAGCGGAAAAGTGAAAGGCCAAAGAACACATTACGCCGGGAAATAGAAGGAGATATGAAAAGGATGAATGTTAACTGGAAAGAAGTGGAAAGGAAGGCTCAGGACAGAGTTGGATGGAGAATGCTGGTGTTCGGCCTATTCTCCTCGACGAGGGGTAACAGGCGTAATTAAGTACGTGATTATTGTTTTTAGAAATATACAATAAAACAAAGCTTTACTACCTAACATAAATAACTAAAAAGTTTTGGATTTATACACTATATATCGATTAGATGCTAAGAAGTACTAAGGTTACATTGGGAATAACAACAGATATCTCAAATGTTTGAACCATCTTACTTTCCAACTGTGAAAATCCTGCTATAATTCTTCCTCATTTAGATTTGTTTGAACTAAATAATTAGGAATCACAACTGTGTGTAACTAATTGGTATTATGAAAGACTTACAACTTATCGCTACAATAAATTCTGTAAATTTGAAATCGAGACACTGTACATTCGAAATAAAACAACTAGAGAAAATATGTACATTGACTATTGAAAGAACATTTATAAAATCTAGTTTTTGGGTGTGAATTGGATAGGAATCCATTACAGTATTGCACATTCCGTGTTACAAAATTTATGGCAGCGTATAAAGCCATTAATAATAATAATAACACGGACAGCAATGAACGTTATTTGTGGATACATGGACGTATGTGATCAACATAAATAATTGTAGTAATAATGACCTTCAGTAGTTTTCTTTAATAATAGATTGTCCATTTTATTTATTTCCAAAATCTGCTAAATACGTTGCTTTAGAAATTAGACATGACTTAATGGGAATGAAATTTAGGTAACTATCTGTTTTAATTACCTCTAAAATAATCACATTTTTGATCTTATCTGTCTTTGAACTCCACTCAACTATTACGCCACCCTTCATTCTAATACCTAATAACCTCTGACCTCTCCTTGCCCATATATATATAGTTATCATTGATGACCTTTTGTTATTCCAATCCTTTACATTCACTTATGTCAGTCGTTCCATCCTATTTATTACCCCAATGCTAAAACTGTAATGCATATTTGGTTGTAAGCAGCTGATGAGTAACCACGAAATATAATGAATTCATATTATTCTGCATCAATATTTGTTCTGGCTTTATTTAAATTCATAAAGGGAACTAACTGCATGAAACTATCTGTTTGTTTGTTTTTTCATGGTCCTTTACAGCGGAGACGTTTAAGGTAACTTTTTTTTATTTAGTTATCATGGCAAATGAACCAAGGCACATGATCTAGGTACATCAGATAATGTCTTTTATTCACAATTGATTGATCACGTGGGTGGTGATCAATGTCATGCATGTCAAGTCCTTCTTAGTGCTGATCGAATGCTATCGATCAAGTTGCAATGTGGCCACCGGTCTAGGTGGCTCGACACTGCTTGCACTATA
>NC_031497.1:20437915-20450383 GCF_000237925.1 Schistosoma mansoni
CAACCCATTTTAGTTCATTGTTTCTTAAACTGTGAAAATGTAAAGTAACAATTATAATTTGCTGTTTCTAATAAATAAAAAAAATTAAATTACATAAAATTATTTTTGTTAAATAGAGATTGAGAGAGTGAATAAATGAAAATTGATTGGTTATAAAGAAATGTAAGCTATGAAATGTTTATTACCTGGATGTTAAAGTTGTAAAGTTAAACAATAATTGAAGTTTTTCAATATTGGTCATCATCTTTGTAATAGTAAGTTAAGAATAAATAAAAATAATTTAATTTGAAGCAAAAAGTACTGGGTTCGAGTCCCAGAATGAACATCAACTCTGAGATGCAGGTACATCCAACTGACGAGTCCCAAATAGGGTGAAACATGCGTCAAACTGGATTTCATTGCTAGCCACTATCCATCATTGCTTATCATGCTTGTGAATTTAGGCTATATCGAGGCAATACTCACAGTATGCACATATGCCAATTAGAGACTGACCAGTTGCAGTCCTAAAACATCATCAATGGGAAGATCCAAACATACGATACTAAGTAAATAATTTAATTGTTTCATATCAGTTAAGAAGTTAATAGAATTCATGTCATTATTAGTAGTATGAATTTGAGTTCTCCAAAAATTGTAGGGCCAGTGAAATGTTACTGAACCCTAGCCAAATCATCCGGCAGTTGGGTCACTAAATATCGAACAGATAATTGATCCCCGTCAAGGTCAAGGACAATCAACGCGCATTAGTTAATCATACGCCATGAACTGGCCCATGAGGCAGTGATTCTACTTTCGCTTGTGTCTACTTCAACTAATATATTCTTGTAATAACGTCCTTTGTGTTGTACAGTCTTCAGAGCATCCATGGTCCCTTGATACGTCGATGGGGCAATCCACGTAAGGTGCTGATCTCGAGGTGTGACTTCAAAGTTAGCTTGTTCGTTACACCGTTCCCATCTAACTCGAGTAGGCCTCCAATCATTCAACATAGATCATCAACGTTGATGGTCTACACTGGTGAGCAAGACTTCGAATAACGCAACCTATCATTATGATCTTTTTTTTATTGCATTCTACACTTATTATTTTCCATTTTTAACGTCGCCTATGTTAATCAGTTGCTGTGAATATTCGTTGCTTAGTATTTAGTATTTAAACTTAAATAATAGGTTCAGTCGATAGAACTAACCAATCAACTACGACTATAATCGGCTATCGTGGTTCTTTAACAATCATTAGCATCATGTAAATGCTCCTGTGCAATATGTCTGTTAAAATATTAACCACTCGTAAGTAAAGCCAAATGGTAACACGAACGCATATCTGTTTGCAACTTATCCACTTGTATAAGTGATACCGGATTAACTGTCGAATTTCAATAAATCTTTGTTGACATACATACATTTTAAAAGGACTGTTTCGATACAGCTAAATGCATTAGATGTTTCAAGAGAAAGGTATTAGATTCGGTTTTCACCATGGATATCAACACTGGGAAATAAATACTTTCAGATGATATATTTATATAAGAGGATGAGACACTTCCTAGATGACAGTACTGACTGCAATCCATCTGTTCTAAATAACTCAGTGAAACATAATTTTTGAGAAAATTTGCAGATTATAAGTTTCAATACTTGATACTTTCATGATACTAATCACAGTATTCTGTAAATGATAGAATTTCGATAAAATTATGAACCAATGAAGGACTCGAATGAGTGACATTTAATCTACTGGCTACAACTTGTGACTAATCTACCGACCAAAATAAATAAACACGTATTTCAATACTTGAAGTAAGAGTAAAATTATATCCGTTTGAGTACTACATGAAACCAATATTATTTGCTCATTAGTCTATTTCAAATAAATTCAATGAAACTTTATTTTCTTTGGTCAATTCATGAAAACGTATAGTGTTTATTTGAATTCTTTCACATTTCGTCTTTTAACGAAGGAAGTTTTATACAAAACCGACATTATCTGATTAGAACTAGTTTCGTCACAGTAAAACAATAATTTAAGGATTTCCAAAGAATATTGCAAAAACAAATGAAGAATATTTGGGAAATCTTGAGGCTCTTGAATTCGTAAACATTACATCACCCTAGTCAGTCGATTAAGCCACACATGATTTACGGCTAAATTAGTTTTTAAAAAACTTGGAAAGGTGAACTTCATGCCATCTTACTTTCTAATGCATAAGAATGCATTGCGTAAGGTTTTATTCGATATGTTAATAAGTGCATATTTATATGGTAGGAAACGATAAATCATTGGTAGAATTAAGAACTTTAAACAATATCATAGTTCTCTGTAAAATCAATTTTATAGTCTTAACATTAATAATATTCAACAATTATCTATCGTATACTGTCTTCACCACGGACTAATATCAACGAATGAAATTTCAGAGAACTTAGTGCATTGAGCAAATGTATCATCACAGATTGAGAGTGATCTTTAAACACATTGTTTTTCAGATGATAATTCGTATGTTTTGTATGATTAAAAAAAAATCTGTTCTAGCCAGAAGTCTTGTCTTTGATTTGAAATTATTAAAGGAGCCTAAGTCAATAGGTTGATCCTATGACCGGTCATCACTTTGTTTTATCGTAAGTCATTGCATGTTTTCGATCGATCAGCATTCTATTCATCAGTTATGACAATCTAAAATTCATTCGTAAAGGCGTAACCTATAAAATAGTATTCCTCAACCTTGATTCCATCAGAGGACGAATTCATAGCCTTTAGGTATCACAAATAGATGGGTTTTTTTTTCTCGACAAGCGTGTCGAAATCAGATCTAATCTCTCTTATTCCCAACTTCAATCACCACTATTTTCCAAAGAATAAAAATAAACTCAACAAAGTACAGAAGAATGTTTTGTATAATATTCTATTACAAATTTACCATTTATTCTATAATGTTGAAAAGAGAAAACAATAATAATAGTCACAATAGAATTATATTCAAGATTAGAAAAGAAGTGATATGATAAACAGTTTCTATTCTTTGTTTACTTTTGATAACAATCCTTACATAAACAAGAGTAGGATGACATTAAATAGGAATAATATATATTTGTAAAATCTCAGCGAATGAATTCGGCGCTCAAATACTGTGAAACTATTCGCTCTAATTTAGACGAGAGTTCTTATATAAAGAGTAGGATGAATTGTAATTATATTATATCACATATCTTTATTTCTATTGGTTAAATACAAACCACATATACATTCTGAATAGGTTTCAAACTTTATACTGTTATATGTGTATTAACTTGAATGTATGTTTTATATGTACCAATAACTTTTTCTTTTCTCTCTCTCTTTCCATACTATATTCATTTATTCGCCTCTTTATTATCATTCTGTTTATTGTCCTTTTCAATGTTCAATGATTGTTTTCTTTCTATATCTTATATATTCTTTTCTTTTCGAAATAATTCAATTTCAGATTGGCGAAAGAATACAGTGTAAGAGAAACAGTTTAGTGTGTTTATCAATATGAAAAAAAAAAGATTATTCTATTCCTGGAGGCTAAATGCGATATTTCCTTTCTCTTTCTCTTTACCTCGCTCCCCCCCCTCACATTTTCTTTCTGATCTATGTATATACATTGAAAGTTATTAGTTCTTCTCGGAATATATCATATACTGATATGTCTGTTTATCAATTTAGTTTTCTTTTCTAATAATTTTGTGTTTCATGGACCTTTTCACTGTGATTTTCAACATTTTTTTTCTCTCTTTTTCGTTGCAGTTGTCATTCTAAGCTACTTTTTGTTATTATGACAGATTCTTTCTTTTAAATAGAATAATAATAAAAGAGATTATAAACAAACTTTGATTGTAAATTCGATTGTATCGAAATAAAATGATGGTTTAAGTTGAGGTATAGAAGTAATTACCTTCACAAGTATTTTTTAGCTCATGTTCTAGATTATGTGGTCTATATGTTCAGTGAATTATTTACTTTTCAAGGTTATAGGTTGATTTGACTGCTATACTTACTTACTTACGCCTGTTACTCCCAATGGAGCATAGACCACCGACCAGCATTCTCTAACACACTCTGTCCTGGCAGCGCCTTCCTTTCTAATTCTATCCAATTCTTGTTCATTCTTCTCATGTCTGTCTCCATTTCTCGGTGTAATGTGTTCTTTGGTCTTCCTGTTCTCCTTTGGCCTTCAGGACTCCATGTGAGGGCTTGCCTTGTGATGCAGTTGGGTGATTTCCTCAATGTGTGTCCTATCCACTCCCAGTGCTTCTTCCTAATTTCTTCCTCCGCCTGTAGCTCCTCCGGGGGATACTGCCGGTCCCAAGCCCGGATAAAGGGGAAAGGTTGGGCATGGGCTAAAAAAACGCTAACCTGATTTGACTGCTATATACTTAAGTTTATTAATAATTTATTCCAAATAAAAAATTCAAGCCAATACAACAAATTTTTTATATCAATTATCATGTTTTTAGTATTCTATAATACAGTGAAACGGTTAGATCTATAGAGTAATTAACTGCATCAAGATTAAAATGTTTCCATTAATCATACATTTTCGTTAATATACATACAAAATGTAAAAATCAATTATTCTCGCTTTAAAAACTCGATCTTAATTCAAAAATAATGAAATTCGTCTTATTTATTTTATTTATTTACTTAAACACATAAATATTAGTAAAAGGAAGCACCAAATATATATTACTTACTTACTTACGCCTGTTACCCCTCGTCGAGGAGAATAGGCCGAACACCAGCATTCTCCATCCAACTCTGTCCTGAGCCTTCCTTTCCACTTCTTTCCAGTTAACATTCATCCTTTTCATATCTCCTTCTATTTCCCGGCGTAGTGTGTTCTTTGGCCTTCCTCTTTTCCGCTTCCCTTCACCATTCCAAGTTAGGGATTGCCTTATAATGCACATTGGTGATTTCCTTAATGTATGTCAGATCCACTTCCAACGTCTTTTCCTAATTTCCTCTTCAGCTTGAAGCTGGTTTCTCCTCTCCCATAAAACGCTGTTGCTCATAGTATCCGGCCAATGGATGTTGAGTATTTTGCGTAGACAACTATTTATAAATACTTGTACCTTCCTGATGATGGTCGTAGTAGTTCTCCACATTTCAGCTCCATACAGTAGGACTGTCTTGACGTTCGTATTAAAGATTCTCACCTTGAAATTGGTTGACAGTTGTTTTGAGTTCCATATGTTCTTCAAATGTAGAAATGCTGTCCTTGCTTTGCCAATCTTCGCCTTTTCATCTGCATCCGATCCTCCTTGTTTATCAACGACGCTTCCCAGGTATGTGAATGTTTCCACCTCTTCCAAAGTTTCGCCATCAAGTGTGATTGGGTTGGTGTTCTCCGTGTTGCATTTGAGAATCTTGCTTTGTCCTTTGTGAATGTGGAGGCCTATCGATGCGGAGGCTGCTGCTACATTTGCTGTCTTCATCTGCATTTGTTCGTGTGTATGAGAGAGGAGGGCTAGGTCATCTGCGAAGTCCAAATCATCTAATTGATTCTGAGAAGTCAATTGTATTCCGTATTTCCTTCAGATATCGAAGTCTTCATAACCCAGTCAATCACTAGAAGGAAGAGGAATGGGGAGAGTAGACAGCCTTGTCTGACACCGGTCCTTACTGGAAATGCATCTGTCAGCTGTCCTCCATACACCACTTTGCACTGTAGTCCATCGTATGAGTTTTGGATAATGTTGACAATCTTTTCAGGAACTCCATAGTGTCGAAGAAGTTTCCATAATGTTCTCCTGTCCACGCTGTCAAACGCCTTCTCATAGTCAATGAAGTTGACGTATAGTGATGAGTTCCACTCAATTGATTGTTCCACGATGATCCGTAGTGTCGCGATCTGGTCTGTGCATGACCTATCCTTACGGAATCCAGCCTCTTGATCTCGAAGTTGGGCGTCTACTGCGTCTTTCATCCGATTCAGCAGCACTCTGTTGAAAACTTTTCCTGGTACTGATAACAAACTGATGCCTCTGTAATCCTCACATTTGCTCAGATCTCCTTTCTTTGGTATCTTGATGAGGTATCCTTCTTTCCAGTCCGTTGGCACTTGTTCCTCTTCCCAAATCTTCTTGAATAGAAGGTGAAGCATGTTTGCATTTACTTCAGTGTCTGACTTCAGTGCTTCAGCTGGTATATTGTCAGGTCCTGCCGCCTTCCCATTCTTAATTTGTTTGATGGCCATCTTGACTTCTTCGATCGTTGGTGGAGTGACATCTATAAGAAGGTCAGTGTGTGCTGGTTCGATGTTCGGTGGATTCAATGGGGCTGGTCTATTCAGCAGTTCCTCGAAGTATTCTGCCCATATTTTCCTCTGTTCTTAGTGATTGTCTTTCCTTCTTTGTTCTTGATTGGTCTCTCTGGTTTGCTATATCTCCCTGCCAATTTCTTCGTTGTATCGTATTTCCCTCTCTTGCAGCTTTTTCTGCCGTCGTTGCTAGTTCTCCCATGTATTTCTGCTTGTCGGTTTAATGCTTTTCCTCACTTCCCTGTTTGCTTCTGCGTAGTCTGCTTGTTCTTTGACTTTCTCTGCTCGTGTTCGTCTGTTGTTAATTGCTAGTTTCTTGTTCTTCCTTTCTTGAATTTTGTCCAGGGTTCCCATAGAGATCCATTCCTTGTGATGATGCTTCTTAGGACCAAGAACCTCCTGACACGTTGAAGTTAGTGCTTCTTTTATCCCTTTCCAGTTGTCCTCCAAAGTAGTTTCTTGTTCTTTCAGTAGATCCTGTAGAGCTTGGAACCTGTTGTTGAGAGTTATCTTTTATTCGTGTAGCTTGTCAATATCTCGAAGGAAGGCTGCATTGAACCTTTGTAGTGCTGTTTGTCCAGTTGTCCAGTGTTTTCTTTAGCTTCAGTCTCATCTTGGCCACAACCAGCTAGTGGTGATCTGAAGCTATGTCAGCTCCTCTCCGAGTTCTGACATCTTCCATTGATCTTCGGAATTTTTTGTTGATACATATGTGATCTATCTGGTTCTCTGTGGTTTGGTCCGGTGAGATCCATGTAGCTTTGTGTATGCGCTTGTGTGGGAATATTGTGCCGCCTATAACCAATTTGTTGAATGCACATAGGTTTGCAAGTCTCTCCCCATTTTCATTTCTCTCTCCTAGTCCATGTCATCCAATTATATCTTCAGATCCTGTATTGTCTACTCCAAATTTAACATTTAGATCTCCCATCAGGATGGTGAGGTCCTTTCGTGAGCACTTCTCTATAATTGATTGCAGCCTTTCATAGAACTGATCTTTATCATCGTCGTTGCTATCATTGGTGGGTGCATAACATTGGATAACATTCATTGTGATCCCTTGCTTCTTTGTTTTGAATGATGCTTTGATTATCCTGGGTCCATGAGATTCCCATCCTACAAGTGCACTTCGTGCTTCTTTGGATAGCATTAAAGCAACTCCCTGAGTGTGTGTAGCATTTTCCCCTTCGTGATCGGAGTACAGCAGCATCTCTCCTGTACCTAGCCTTTGTTGTCCATTTTGTGTCCAATGGGTTTCTCTGATTCCGAGTACTGCCATGTTGTATCTTTTCATTTCCATTGCTATTTGACTGGTCTTTCCTGTCTCCCACATTGTCCGGACGTTCCATGTACCTATAAAGAGTGTTGTTCTGGTTGTTAGAAGGTGCATCAGTCTCGTGACTTCCGAAGAATTTCTGCTTTCATCATGAGACGTCATAATTATTCCTTCAAGTAGGAGGGCAGAGTTTAAATGGTTTGAATTATTTTTTCTGGTTAGCGTTTTTTTAGCGAGTTAGCTTTTCTACGGGATGGGGTCGCTAACCCCATGCCCAACCCTCCTCCTTTGTGTGGGCTTGGGACCGGCAGTAACTCTAGAAGAGCTACAAGCGGAGTTACCAGATATATATGCACCGCACAAATCTCATTTGACTTGTGTCAAGGCTGTGATACTGCCCAGGTGCCCAAACTGAAACAGGTGGTTTTGTTAGGGGGTCACACCCACAGCCTTTGACCTAAAGGTCTGATCCACAAGGCAGTGGAGCATTGTGAGGAGATGCAGTCACATGGTAGCCGCTGACCAACCATTGATTCATACGCCATTTGTTCCCTCAAGATTCTGGAGCCCATGTGCACCATTGGTTTGGAATGAAGGTTTTCCAACTCTTTTAGGTGGACTTCCCGTGTCCAAAACCCGTTTAAAGCGCCGGACATTCGCTTTCTGTCCTCTCACCTTCGTGAACAACACCCCAGCCACCTGAAGGCGGTGAGTATGACTTCCCTGGCAGAGGCTATATAGGCGTGTCCATGTGAAAGCATTTGGAGAGGGATAGTGGACTCTCCCCACTCTCGGCCGTACCAGGGCATTTGAGGGCTCATGATGATGGGTTATTGTACAAATAGTCTACACAGTAGTATCGACTTGATATTCAATATAGAAATGATTTTGGTGTTATATTCTTTCAGTTAAGTAGTATAATTATGATACTCCCATTATCTTTCTGGGCATCATTAGCGCCCGCTGCAAGCAGAAATGGATCTTTAAAAATTACTCCACATAAGTTAAAATTAAACTTGTTTGTGATTGATTTTTTTCACAGATTTTATTATCTTCATCCCATGGAGATGCTTGAGAGTACTTCATTGGACGTAAATAGAGTAAGCAAAGATGGATAGTGGCTAGCAGTGGAATCCATGACGCGCATTTCGTCCTATTTGGGACTCGTCAGCTGGATGTACCTGTATCTCGGAGTTGATGTTCACTCTGGGACTCGAACCCAGTACCCTCACTTCAAACGCCATCGCGTTATCCACTGCTCACAATGCTTGTCAATTTAGGCTATATCGAGGCAATACGCACGGTATGCACATATGCCAATAAGAGACTAACCAGTTGCAGTCCTAAAACATCGATGGGAAGATTCAAACAAACAATATTAAATAAATAAAGAGGTTAAAAAATCTACAAACCACTCTTCTGTTAATACAAGCATCTTTATTTAATATGATATATTTAATTTGTAGACTGATAAAAAATACTTCATTACATAGAAAATCGATGTGATGAATCACACAGGACAAAGAAGACAGGTTGAGTAAATGTAAAGATTCCAAATTTTGAGGCGCTAATTGTTTTTCTCTTTAAATAATATTAATATCATTCCAATTTAACAACTTAGTAATTACTTTTCAGGAATATACATTTTGTTTTTTCTTTCCGTTTAAGAGGTAAATTAAAATTACTTAAGGTCAATAGGTTTTCATGTGTCAGTCTTTTATAATGTCGAATTAAAGATTTCCAAAAGTTTTAAAAAGACCATTCAGTAAAAAAAATTCAACTCAAGAACTTAATTCCTTGGATTATTGGTTTCTTTAATGATGTCAATCTATGTTAAATGTATCTTCAACTTGACTAAACCTTCAATAATATAAAAAAACGATTCAATTCCTATTAATGACTTGTTTCAGGATAATGTTTACGTAAATGTTCTGATGAGAAGTTATGACTCTTGGAATCATGTATTTAGGTAGTTAAGATTGATTATATACGATGACAGTAAATGATGCTAAATCCCCAATTGACTAAATTTGTGAAATGTCAATTACTATTGACTAATTTAGGAACTGAATTCTGCTTTGCTTCACACTAGACCTCAAATTCTTGAAACTAATCCCTGTTGAGTTCAAATTAAACTTTCAGTTAGGAATAATCAATTGTCCGGTGAACTGTTTTCTTTGTCTCTTTGAATTGTGTAAATTCATGATGAATATATTACTTTTCATTTGCTTGAGAGCTAAGTTTGTAAATCATACATCTTATTATGATGTTATAATTACACTATACAGAAGTGAAGGTATATTATATCTTCAAGGGTTGGCAATTACAAATTCATTATAAAATACATAATTTGATATTGTTAATGAGAGAATGTTGTCGAGAATGTGAAACATGTAATGAACAATACAGAATGATTGAAATTAGACAATCATTAAAACTGAGAAGCACTAAACAGCTCTCCCCTCCTAATTTAAGATTCGTCAACAGAGTCCCTTAATTAAATATATCCCTGATGTAAGATATAGTATATTTTAATTTCACTATCATTACTAGTTAGTTATTTTTTTGGAAGGGGTTTTTGTGGAGATTTAGTATTTTCATAGTTTGAAAGCGTCAGTCAATTGAAGCTAGACCACCATGGAAAACCTGGAAGCACTGGACGGCCATTTCGTCGTGGTAGGTCCTGAGTTCGGATCTCGTGAGGCAAGATCGAAGATGCGCACTGCTGAGGAGTCCCACAATAGGGTGAAACAGCCGTCCAGTGATTCCAGGTTTTTCTTGGTGGTCTAGCTTCAATTGACTCACGCTTTCAAACTATGAAATTAGTTAATTTTTATTAAATTTTGTATAACTACTATTATATATAAATATTTTCATGTATATGTAATTGTTTTGCGTTTAGAAAGAAAAGAAATGACTGTGTTTATCTTTATCATGATCACTTAAAAACATCGAGTAATGAGAATGATTTTAGATATGTACCGTACCCTAAGATTTTCCGATAGGTAGTTTACATCACATTCACATATGATATTTAGAATTTCTATGTCAACCCAACTGCGTCATAAGACAAGTCCTCACATGGAATCCTCAAGGCCAAAGGAAAAGAGGAAGACCAAAGAACACATTACACTGAGAAATGGAGACAGACATGAGAAGAATGAACGAAAATTGGATAGAACTAGAAAGGAAGGCCCAGGACAGAGTGTGTTGTAGAATGCTACTCGGCAGTCTATGCTCCATCGGGAGTAACAGGCCAAAGTATGTAAGTAAGTAATGTCAACTACAACTATCATTTAAAATAATTATAGAAAAGTAGTCTGGAAAAATGATAGAAGAAAAATAATAAAATGAGGTAAATATACATATTATTATCTGACTTTCATATATACTTTATGTCCTTATACATTTCCAGTCATAATATTATGTATATGAAAAGTTCCTTCTTTTCTCCAATTACTATTCCATTTCGTTTATTTCATAGAATTCCAACTGATCAACCAAATTCAATATATTACACATAGGAATGTCCAAAAATCATATATATATATATGCAAAAAAATATTGATCGATAAATTGAATTATTTTGATTGGTTAATTATGCTTCCGTTCAATCGATATCAATCAACTAATGGTCTGGTATTAGTATAATAATATAGATTTATTCTCTCATTATTGACCATGTTTCATAATTTACAATATTTCAGAAATGTATAGAGAAACCAATATCTATGTCCTTGGGAAAAAGACGAAATGGAAATTTATGTTTTATGTATCTATTAACCTCGTCATTGAAGTTTGTAATCATTTAGTAAAGGATTGAAGTATTTACATATTCATTGAAAGTCTATAATTAATGACTCTGAGATGCAGGTACATCCAACTGACGAGTCCCAAATAGGATGAAACGCGCGTCAAACTGGATTCCACTGCTAGCCACTATCCATCATTGCTTATCATGCTTGTGAATTTAGGCTATATCGAGGCAATACTCACAGTATGCACATATGCCAATTAGAGACTGACCAGTTGCAGTCCTAAAACATCATCAATGGGAAGATTCAAACAAACAATACTAAATGAATATGATTAATGACGTTTTGATTGAATAAACAGTCTTTGTTTCTGTTTATCAGGCTCTTTAGATTATTCATCATATTTGTAAATATTATTCAACAGGGTATAAGTAATTATGATATTAATCGAACAGAATTATAAAGTATTGACTAACCACTTTGTTATAAACTTTAAAAGTTGGACTAAATTATAGACTGTTACTTCATGAATGACTTAAATCCTTCTTCCGGAATCAAACTGATCCAATGTATCAATTGCATCTATTTGGTTATTTTTATTTTTGTGAATCTAAATAAGAACAGTTTTCTTGTTAGTTGAAATTATGCAAAACTCACTACACAGATAGATAATATGGCTTTAACAATTCTCAAATAACCTATGTATGCAGCTACCTTTGTGTATTGAGACACCTTTATGGTTATAACAACCACTCACCCTTTTCATCGATTTCTGTAGCATTGCTCAGGGTGAATGACTGACGGAATTTATTGTCTTATTTAGTAGACACACATAACTTATGATCGAAATCTCGGGATTCAGTGACAGTGATCTAGTAAAGATTTATTATATCTCCACATATCAAGGGTAACAAAAATAATAGCTATTATAGTTTTCCAAACAATCATATGCATAACATTTACAAACTGTTAACTAGCACTGATTAAATACACATATAATTTTCAGATTTATCATCATTGTTACTGAGTATCATCAGATTATTTAATTATGTTGGAGAAGATTTGTAGCTCAGGTGGGTGATTTTGATGGAGTTTTGTTTTCCAGCTCAGAGAACAAAACTCCATCAAAATTATTCAATTATATTTGTTAATAA
>NC_031497.1:20450583-20510292 GCF_000237925.1 Schistosoma mansoni
GTCAATTGAAGCTAGACCACCAAGGAAAACCACGTTTGTTGTGAGATAAGAACTCACTGAAGACAATTGGTGAAAGGTTGCTCAACTTTGTGGATAGGTTGAAGTTAGACATTAAAACCGTTGGATGACGGCTCAGTGGTCTATTGGTAAATGCTAGCGCGCGAGACTGGTAGGTCCTGAGTTCGAATTTCGCGAGGCGGGATAGTGGATACGCACTGCTGAGGAGTCCCATAATAGGACGAGTTGGCCGTCCAGTGCTTCCAGGTTTTCCATGGTGGTCTAGCTTCAATTGACTCATGCTTTCAACTATGAAAGTTGAGATGTACTTGATGCTGCGTTCATAAAAGACATATAGATAGCTCTAGATGATTGAAATGAATTCTTCAATAAAATTCATGCTTTTACAAGCAGCAATCACCACAAAATGAATGGAAAAGTGGTAGATATTCAAATTTGTTGAAAAAACGACTCATCTCACACATTATCGATAATGTTATATCGTTTGCATGCATGCCCTGTTATATATGACGCCAATATGGCGCCAATCGGAGAGAACTGAATTCATTGATCGGATCAAATGACATACGAAAACCTGTACGAGCAGTCTTGAGTACTTATTAGTCCTGCTTTCTGCCTAGCCCAGCCAGTTAAGTCCACAACACCAATAACAGTCTCTGCAATATATGAATCATTATTCACAAACATACTGGGTTTATATACCAAACAGACAGACAGACCACAACGTACCATAAAATAGAAAATAACATTTGTACAAGATTTTGCCAAATGTCGCTGTGAATATGTGGGACAGTAATTAATGGACTATGGATAACTCAGGAATGGTAAATCGTATAATAATAGTCTATAGGTCAAAATAAAGCTTATAATAAGAGGGACACAAATATGAATAGTTTAGTTACTTAACAATTATACAATAGGAAATATACATATCATATTGATCCATAAATAATCCTCAAAGTTACCATTCATAATTCTCTTCGGGGTATAACAGATAAGGAACTCATTTTTTAACATTTTGAATCAGTTAAACTTATTAGTTTCTGTGTGAAGGAAACAAAATGAATATAATACATTAATTTCATTGTATTCAGTCTGCAAAAGGAACCAATTAGATTATTTACTTAATATTAGCTTATGACAGAAACAAAAGTAGCATATAACTACTTAGCTGCAATACTTCAAGAATAGACAAAATTCAATCATATGATTTTGTAATAGAACTTTGAAGAATAACAATCATATTTAGTTAGAATAAACGTTGACCATCGGCTCTTGTTTTTTCTCTCTCCTAACATCGACCTCTTTGTTACGGTATAACTATCATAATTGATTGATCCTGACTGATCTGCATCTAAACAGTGGTACAGTTCGTTTCGAATCACTAAATAACAGTCTAGCTATATTTATATAATAGACCAGATAAGCAAAAGTGGTAAACGTGTTTTATATTTTAAAACTTATTTTAATCCATTTGAATACCAATATATTTGTTATCGTATGTAGTGAAATTGCAAGTAATATGGTGAATCTTGCTAAATTATAAATGCTGAAGAACATTACACTATGATGACCAAAGTAAATCTAGTCAGAACAACTTCAAGAACAATTAGTGATGAGTTAGCCATAAATGATATCATTCAAATAAGTACTTTCAAGAAATGTAATCCTTATCACTCGATTACTGAACCAGTTTTTTTTTCATATATACCATGGATTTCATATGAAGAGCTTTTATTTAAGAAGAAACTAACTGGTTAGCAAACAGCATGATTTCCTTTACTCTGTCAACAATCGACTTATACTGAATCTCAAATTTGGTCTGGATTCATTGTTATTCATTACTTTATCGTTAAAATAGTTGGTTAAAGGGTAATCAGTATTTATTTAATACTGTCTGGAAATCAATTTAAATGATTTTTAAATATTAAATTATTCTTTATTTTTTAATAGTTGAGATCATGAATCAATTAAAGTTAGACCACCATGGAAAACCTGGAAGTACTGGACGGCCGTTTCGTCCTATTATGGGACTCCTCAGCAGTACGCATCCACGATCATTGAAGCAGTCTGAGATGTAAATATTATTCATAAATATTAATGGATAAATGGATAACGGATCAGTGGTCTATCGGTTAAGTGCTCGAGCGCAAGACTGGTAGGTCCTGGGTTCGAATCTCGCGAGGTGAGATCGTGGATGCGCAATGCTGAGGAGTCCCACAATAGGACGAAACGGCCGTCCAAAGCTCCCAGGTTTTCCATAGTGATCTAGCTTCAATTGACTCATGATTTCAATTATACATAAAAAATTACTAAAAATCTCCACAAACAACCCATGGATATATGAAACATTACTGAATTGTAACTAACACCATGTGGTCTTATTTTTTTTAGTACCGACTAAATTTCAAATACTCAGTTGGCAACATGTTTTATAAACTAATATATCATAATGAAAATATGATTGATCATTTTGAATTACATTCATATTTATTCATAGACTTTTTTCTAATCAAATTGTTTATCATTATTCTAATTCTTTATTCTTTTTAAAACATTCTATGGAAATAATTTAACATAATTAATATATTTGGCACATTGTATAAAGAATGTAAATATTTTCCTATGGTATCATATATCTCTATAGTGAAATGTGTACGTTTATTTCCATTATTGATTTGTTTAGATATCTGAATATATATATGAATCTAAATACAATACTGTGATATTGACTTCTAGATTGTCTTGATCATAGGCTCGTACTGCTGCTGACTGCTGTCTACTGTTTCATACGTGCTACCCTAGTATACAAGTATCTTCTGGCTAAACGCGAAACGTTACGAGTATAATTGAGGGAGAAATTAGTGTTAATCTCGAAGGCCGTCAACATAATTTTAATACCAATGCATTGGGGTTACTGAATACGTTAATAATAGCTGAAAATTCATTGGAGCGTGTTGTGTAAGATTAAGTTAATTAGGTTAAAAGCGTATTCGATAAAAATGCAATTATTAATGACGATGGACTTCTTAGATTTGCCTCATTCATGTGGATTTACTGAATCAACTGCTCCTGTGAGGCCAGTTACTTTGTGCTCACAATTAAAAAATTCTTTCATCCGACTTTTAAATGTCTTCTTGTCTAGTAAAGTAAGGGGCAGTTAAGGTCGATGAAGAGTTCCACACTACATCACTTAATGATTATGGAACACTAGATGAACCTAAACAATGAATTCCAAATCACTATATATATATATATATATATATATATATATAAAGGTGGTGCACTATTTCCACACAAATCTACATGGATCTCACTGAGCCACAATACAGAGAATCAGATCAATCATATTTGCATCACTAAAAAATTTAGGTCATTGGAAGACGTGAAAACCAGGAGAAAAGCTGAGATAGCTTCAGATCACCACCTAGTGGTTGCCAAGATAAAACTGAAGCTAAAGAAGCACTGGATAACTGAAGGGGTAGTATTATGAAAGTTTAATGCAACCTTCCTTCGAGATACTGATAAATTCAACCAATTCAAAATAGCTCTGAACAACAGGTTCCATGCTTTACAAAATCGACTCAAAGAAGTGGAAATTACTATGGAGGACAACTGGAAATGGATCAAAGAAGCACTAACTCCAACGTGTCAGGAGGTTCTGGGCCGCAACAAGCATCATCATGAGGAATAGATCTCGATCGAAACCTTAGGAAAGATTAAAGAAAGGAAGAACAAGATAACAGCAATTAACAACAGCCGAACGAGAACAAAGAAAGTCAAGGTACAAGCTGAATATACAGCGGCGAAAAAGCAAATGAAGAAGAGCATTAGAGCCGACAAGCAGAGATACGTGGAAGAACTAGCAACTACGGTGGAAACGCTGCAAGCGAAGGAAATGTGAGACAAGCATATGACATGATGAAGAAACTGGTAGAGAAATATATTGAGTCAGAGCGACCATTCAAAGACAAAGAATGCAAGCCAACCACTAAGATTCTTGAACAGAGGAACAGGTGGGTAGAATAATTCGAGGAACTCTTGAATAGACCAGCTTCACTGAACTCACCAGACATCGAAGCAACACACACAGACCTCCCTATAGATGTCACTCCACTAAAGATCAGAGAAATCAAGATGGTCATCAGTCAAATCAAGAGTTGGAAAGCAGCAGGATCTGACAAGATACTAGTAGAAGCATTGAAGTCAGACATTGAAGTCACTGCAGGTATGATTGACGTTCTATTCAGGAATATTTGGGACGAAAAACAAGTTCCACAGACAGACTGGAAACAAGGATACCTCATCAAGATACTAAACAAGGGAGATCTGAGCAAGTGTGAGAACTATAGAGACATCACATTAATATCGGTACCAGGAAATGTTTTCAACGGAGAGTTGCTGAACTGCATGAAAGACGCAGTAGACTCTCAATTTCGAGATCAACAAATTGGACTCCGTAAGGATCGGTCGTGCATAAACTACATTGCAACGTGGCTCTCGAAGAGGTGGAAATGTTCACAGATCTGGACAGCATCATCATCGATAAACAAGCAGGATCTGATGCAAACGTAGAGACGAGAATCAGCAGAGAAAGAGCAGCATTCCTACAGTTGAAGAACATATCGAACTCAAAACAACCGTCTGCAAGCCAACATCAAAGTCAAAACCTTCAATACGAACGTCAAGATAGTTCTATTGTACAGAGCTGAAACTTGGAGAACTACTACAACCAACACCGAAAATATACAAATATTTATAAACAATTATCTACACAAGATACTGAATGTGCTTTGGTTGGATACAATCAGCAACGTTCTACAGTAGGAGAGAACAAACGAGCTTCCAGATGGAGAGGAAATTAGGAAAAGATGCTGAAAGTGGATAGGAAATACACTGAGGAAATCATCAAACTGTATCACGAGGCCATCCTTAACTTGGATTCCAAAATTGAAATAGAAAAGAAGAAGACTAAGGAATACATTGTGCCGGGAATCTGAAGCAGACATCGAGAGGATGAATAGTAACTGAAAAGAACTGACCAGAACAAAGTTGGATTGAGAATCTTGATGGGTGTTGTCCTATGCTCCTCCACGAGGGGTAACAGAAGCAAGTGAGTAAGTTCGTCCAGTTTTTAAAGATTCAGTACTCAAAAAAAACTTCATTATCTATCGCTGGAGATGGTATTCTTTTTGTTCATTTTTGTTGTCTTATTGAGTTATTTCCGATTGTTTGTTCGATCGAGCTTTCTGCAATTTTTTGAAAAGATCTAAGAAAACAGTGAACAGATTAGAATTTATCATTTATTTCAAAATATTTACTTCTGTTATGTCTTTTGTTATTTTCCAGATATGATATCGATCTTTCGAATAACTTGTGGTGCATTTTAGGAAGACTGAGCGAAAAATACTTTTTAAGCAAAGTATTATGATGTCTAGAAGATGAAATGAGGACTCCAATATCTACCTTATCAACTGCAATCATTAATATGAATAACGGGAAGATTTGAACCCTTTCAGATCAATGAAAATGCATTCTCAGTAGTTAAGTGGATAATATGTTGGGTGTTTAATACGAAAGCAACTGGGTTTGATTTCCGGTGTGAATATCGCCTTTTGCGTGCAGATATATCCGTTTGACGATTTCTAAATACCGCGAGACTCATCACTATCCAAATTTGCTTAAAAATCCTCGTGAATCCATGGCAATATCAACATAATCCGCTCAGTATATACAGATGCCAAGTTCAGCTCATAACAATAAGATATAACTTAGGAAGTATTTCCTTGTTCACAAACATTTTCCCAATTTCTCCAAATGTATGTCTAAATTAAGGTTAATTAAGAAATAGTCAGTTTTAAAACGAAAAAGTAATAAACATTAATTTAGTGAATAAAGTATATATACAGTAATTAATTGTAGACTACATAGAAATTTACAGTAATAATTAGTTTGATTGAAAAAAAATGAGTGAACATTTGTTATGGTAAATTTAATTATATAAAGCAAACGAAATGCACAATCATAAGTGACGGATTTGTTTTGGAGGAGAGACATTAATATTTATCAGCTTTCTGATTACAGAATTGTCTTTAATAAACACATAGGTGCGCTAAGAAACTGATATAACCACAAGGTCATGGAGGTTTAGAATTAGTAGATGTTGTATATGACTTACCCACTAAGAATCAGTATTTTCTTAGTAGGAGCATCGAGATGTCATGTTTGATAATGAATAGTTTCTCAAAGGACGATTCCAGTCCTGCCATGGAATGTTTATATTTATATACAACGAGAAAGAAAAAAAATGGGAACATTGTTAGTAAAATAATGTTGTTAGCTAAAACTTGTAGATATTGTTCATATAATTTAAACTTGAATCGGTTTTGATTTGAATTTAGTAAGTTACAATAAGATAAGATGTAGCTACTTTCTCTGTTCCATAATTTGAACCTAATGAGAACTTATTTCGAAAGCATTCTTCTTATACATGTGTGTAAATCCCAAAAAAAGTTCTGAACAGAAATTTTGATGCCAGCTCAGTAGTCTATCGATCAAGCGCTCTGGCGCGAGACTGGTAGGTCCTGGGTTCGAATATCGCGGGGCGCGATCGTGGATGCACACTGCTGAGGAGTCCTATAATAGGACAAAACGGCCGTCCAGTGCTTTCACGCTTTCAACTATATATAGAAATTTATTTCCTAATTATTATTTTACATTGTTCATCATACATTCTAATACAGATAATTTTGTTGAGAAACACTGTTATCATTAGTGTTGATCATGATAAACAATCAGGCGGTGGAAGATAAGTTTCTGATGATAATGGTAATGTGAAGAAACAATATACTTTTTACGAGAAATAATGCACGATTTTTGTTTCATAAAAAATGGAGCAAAACGTTTCTCAAATTGTGGGGTTATTTGAGGTAAAGGCAATAAATGAGAACTGGTTCTGAACTAACTGGTGTTGAATTGCTCGACTGTGTCACACAGCCATATTTTATTTTAGTTCTGAAATAAAATATCATCTTCTTGATGGAACTGATCAAGATTAAATCCTGTCTTGAGTCTTTGAAATATCATTATGAAAGGCTATAATATAATGGTCACAAGAGATTCTTTGTCTAAGGAACTAATGATTATAAACTACTAACTTATATGATATTTTAATATACGATTACCGATTGGATTTGAGAATGATAGTTTGTGAATAATTTATTAGCCAAATATCCATGTCATACGTAAACAAACAAGAACTAACAGTCATGGGACGAGCTCACTGAATATATTATCATCTAACTAGTGAATTTATATAAATCCCTTTTATTCAATTGATTTCAATTAGTAAATAAGCATTTCTGGATTCTGATTAAACGGATTAACGATTAAGTGTCTAAAATAGAAAAGATCCCATAAAATTTCTTACATTCAATACTATTAAAAATGGAATATATAAACATATATAATTTTGTAAAGTAATAAATAAATTGGAAGGTGGTTGTTTTTTTAATGTGATTTTCTTTTCCATTAACCCCGTTTTGATCTAGGCACCCGGGCACAATCATAGCCCTCACACAAAGCAAATGAGATTTGTGTGGCGCATATATATCTGGTACCATTTTGTACCGAAAACCTTTACATATCTGGGCAGCATCATCGATGAACACGGTGGATCAGATGCAAATGTGAAGAAGCGGATAGGCAAAGCAAGAACAGAATATTTACAACTGAAGAACATCTGGAACTCAAAACAACTGTCTGTCAACCAACACCAACATCAGAATTTTCAATACAAATGTCAAGACAGTTCTACTGTTTGAGGAGGAAATGTGGGGAACAACAAAGGCCATCATCCAGAAGAAACAAGTGCTTATTAACAGTCGCCTACGCAAAATACTTCGGATCCGTTGGCCAGATACTGTTGGCGACAACCTACTGTGGAAGAGAACAAACCAGATTCCAGTGGAGGAAGAAATCAGGAAGAAGCGCTGGAATTGGATTGAGCACACAGTGAGGAAATCACCCAATTGCGTCACAAGACAAGTCCTCACATGGAATCCTCAAGGCCAAAGGAGAAGAGGAAGACCAAAGAACATATTACGTCGAGAAATAGAGACAGGCATGAGAAGAATGAACAAAAACTGGATAGAACTAGAAAGGAAGGCGCAGCAAGGACAGAGTGGGTTGGAGAATGCTGGTTGGCGGCCTATGCTCGATTGGGAGTAACAGGCGTAAATATGCAAGTAACAAGTAGATACTTTAATTTTAAGATAAGTTTGATCATACTACTTTTCTTTTTCTTTTTTTGAAAGTAGCTCATTTATTTTAATATTCTTATTCATCCAAAAAAAGATGTTCATTGATTCTATTCACTTAATAGAAAAATATTTATTTTGTTATATATTGTGAACGGTTGCTCAAAATCGTGGATTTGTTGAAGCTAGATATTAACACCGTTGGATGCCGGCCAGCTCAGTGGTCTATCGGTTAAGTACTCTGGCGCGATACTGGTAGGTCCTGGGTTCAAATCTTGTGAGGCGGGATCGTGGATGAGCACTACTGAGGAGTCCCATAATAGGACGAGTTAGCCACCCAGTGCTTCCAGGTTTTCCATGGTGGTCTAGCTTCAATGGACTCATGATTTCAACTATGAAAATGCTAAAATCTCCACAAAACCCCTTCAGATTTATATATTACTGTTGTAAAAATATAGTTGGCAATTACTTTCATTTATTTGATAGACATTTACAATATACTGGGTATAATTTTGATGGAGTTTTATTCTCTGAGCTGAATGGTTTGGTTGTGGAGCTCAAAGAACAAAACTTCATCGAAATCATCCACTTGAGCTACAAATCTTCTCCATCATACTGTGTATAATCTTGATAGATTGAATAGTTTACAAATTTATAGAAGGTTACCCACTTTTTTATTTTTAATCAATAAGTTAACTAGTTACTTTAGATGTATGCATATAACCATGTAAATATGCATATTTACATGGTTATATACATAATGATACAATGTTAATAATGTATTAAATTTCAATTATTTTGAACGAATAAAATAAATAAAATTTATAATTTTTTTCTGTTTAAACACATAAATATTGGTACGAAGGGGCTTACTTACATACTTACGCCTGTTACTCCCAATCGAGCATAGGCCGCCAACCAGCATTCTCCAACCCACTCTGTCCTTGCTGCGCCTTCCTTTCTAGTTCTATCCAGTTTTTGTTCATTCTTCTCATGTCTGTCTCCATTTCTCGACGTAATGTGTTCTTTGGTCTTCCTCTTCTCCTTTGGCCTTGAGGATTCCATGTGAGGACTTGTCTTGTGACGCAGTTGGGTGATCTACTTGTATATCTGCATAATTTATACAAAAAGGAATAATAATAATAATTCAATGCTAATCTAGAATGAATAAACTGTCCAATATTTAGGATTTTTGTTTAAATAGAAAAAAATAGTAATTTATTTTATGAAGGACATTTAAAAGTACACGATTTAAAAGTAAGAAATAGAATAGAGATTATACATTCAAATAAACAAACAAAAAACTACTACAGACATTTACTAAAGTGATTCATTTCTCTCTATATATCTATATATTGATGTAAATATGTGGTTGTAAATATTTTGGTTAATGATCTAGTTTAGTTTGTTTGATAGAAAGTAAATGTAATATTTATAAGGTTACCAGTGACCTTGAAGCCAAACTTTCAGTTGTTATATTATATAACGTGCCATTATGCAACCTTCTTGAGGAGATACTGAATGATTTCCTATAGAACTGAAATAGCAAGTAGGATATGTCTTGAAACTTGGTGAAAACATAATCAGAAATCTAGTTATTAGTACAATTATCGAAGTGACGAATTTTCTGCATACTAATAGTCATTCGTAACTTAGGACGTAGTACATACGTACATCGGTTCCAGTTGGTATATTGCATGAGGATAGGAAGATGAAAATGTTGGGACAAATCCCAGAGTAGTAGAAATATCAATAGTATGAGTGATAATAAAAAAACCAAGCATCGAAGATATGATTTAAGAAAATATAAATTAATAATAAATGATAGGGAATTCAGAAACTAAGAATCTAAGGGAAGATAAAGAATGGTTGCACCTGTCCTATTGTGAAAGATTTTGAGTCATATCACACGAAGTCTCTAACTACTAGTTACGATAATCATGAGAACCTAATCAAGTAGTCTACAATTATTAACATAACTTATTCTTTTTATGCCTGTTATCCCTCGTGAAGGAGTATAGGCAGCCCACCAAGATTCTCAGACCAACTCTTTTCTGGGCAGTCCTATCCAGTTGTTTCCAAGTGCTATTCATTTTCTCGACACAATGTCCTTTGGTCTGCCTCTATTCCGTTTCCTTTCAGGATTCCATGTTAGGACTTGCTTCGTGATGCAATTCGATGATTTCATCAATGTGTGCCCTATCCACTTCCAGCATCTTTTCTTAATTTCCTCACCAGCTGGAAGTTGGTTTCTTCTCTCATACAGTAAACTGTTGCTGTTGAGACTTCCCAGATAAGTGAGGCGGTCGATACATTCAACTGCTTCACTCCCTATCATTAATTTAGGCACTGACGTAAGCAAATCCTGAAGCAACATTTTACATTTGAAGGGAGAGAAACGCTTTCATTGTTGCCTAAGGTGGTCAGAAGACTGAATTTTGTCAGAGTCTTTACCAAATTAAACTATGTTGTCTAAATATTCCAAGTCACCAAGTCCTAGTAGAAAATTAATATTTAAGTAGTCAATCAATGAAAGCATTGTCTCTAAAAGCACGTTTATAGTAAAGCTAAGTAAAAATTGGGAAAGTGGTCAACCATGATGAACAGTACTTGAAGTGTCCAATTTAGATTACAGTTCGCCATAAGCTCTGACTCGACCATTGGTTTTCGAGTAGAGAATCTGTTCTAGGTTAAGGTACTTCTTTGGTACGCCTTTCAATGACAGTTGAACTAGATCGCAACATATCTCTAAGAAGTCACGCATTGTTTGAATTGTCGGTAGATGAACGTAAACAATTTGAAGATTATGTTACTGATGTTACTGAAAAACAGTCACAAAAAGCTAAACGTAAACATTTAGAAACATTGCAACATGTAGACGTGATTAAGAAGTTTCCAGAACATCCCGAAAATTATGTATTTAATCATTCTTCTATTGAACTTTCGACAATCCAAATGCAGGCCCTATCATTGAGTCCCAAATCCTGTAATAGCACCTCTAAAAGCAGTAGACTTTATACGCAAATTCAATTCGAAAATCTATCGAACCAAACTCATGATCTTATGCCGACATCCCCACAAAATCTTCAGCATTTCAAATCCACACTTCTGGACTGTAGTCATGGATATGTTAATATACAATGTGCTAAGAATAACTTATTAACTAAGAACCACCTGGATCAGCTAATTCTCCTGAAAAGAAATAAGGATTTAATCTTAAGTAAACCCGACAAAGGAGCTGGTGTAGTATTACTTGACCGTCAAGAATATTTGTATAAAATGAGGTTAATCCTAGAGGATGTCACTAAATTCGCCAAACCTAAAGGAGAAGGTGACAAAACACTGCAGATTGAAAAACAGCTAACGGATATTGTTAAAAATCTTAAAAATAAGGGGATAATAACCCAGGATTTATATGATCACATACTCCCAATGGGTTCAATCATCCCACGCTTATATGGACTACCTAAAGTACATAAAGCTGGTTTACCAATACGACCTATTTTGGATATGTCAAGCTCACCATACCACCGAATAGCCCAATGGTTAGCTGAGAAATTGGAGCCAGTTAGAAGGCAAGTATTTAACTATTCTATTCATGATACTTTTCAATTTATTGATCGTATTAAGGATGTTAATACTTCCAGAAAACACATGTTCTCGCTTGATGTTAATTCTTTATTCACTAGTGTACCGTTAACGGAAACGATATGTTATATTTGTGAGTATATTGACTTTAACAACTTGGATCTAGGTATTCCAACTGAACACTTAAAAGAAATATTGTTACGTTGTACCTTTAATGTCCAGTTTAGTTTCAACAATGAAATATATAGACAAAGAGATGGGATTGCAATGAGATCTCCATTAGGTCCAATTCTAGCAGACTGCTTCATGGCAAAACTAGAAAACGATCAACTCAGTTCAATGATAAATCGATTCCAACTATACGTAAGATACATGGACGACACATTTGTCATTTGTGACGATAATATTGATTTGGACGATATCTTACACTCATTTAACTCATGCCACTCTTCTATAGACTTTACATTAGAAAGAGAGAAAGACCAATCAATCCCTTTTCTTGATGTACATCTATTGAGAAGAAGTAATGGTTCTTTAAAAAGATCTATCTTTAGAAAGCAAACATGGAACAGTCAACTAACCAACTTCTATAGCTGGGTTCCGTTAAATAGAAAGAGAAACTTGATTCATTCTTTATGTTATCGTATACATCGGATATGTAGTACGGAATGTATTAACGAAGAACTCGAGTTCCTCAAGAAAACTTTAGTGAAAAATGGCTACCCAGACCGATTCATAGAGAAGAATATGAATAGAAGTAGCGTCGATAGGAATCCTAGTTATTCAGTCCCAAAGAAAAGCCTTTATATAAGTCTGGAATTTAAAGGTGATCGAACATCAGACATAATTAAAAATCGTTTAACAACAACGATTAAAAGGACATTTAACGCTGCAAAACTACGAATAACCTTCACTAGTAAGAACTTAATTTCTGTATCCATAAAAGATAAGCTTCCGCGTTTGGTCGCCTCTATGTGCATCTACCAGTTCACCTGCTCTTGTGGAGCAAGGTACATCGGCCGTAGCCAGCGCTCGCTTTCGACTCGGATACGAGAACATATACCAGTTTGGTTCTACAATGGTGAAAGGAAAGCAGTTAGAAGTTTTATACTTGAACACTTAATCGACTGTAATCATTCGACGAATCCACAGTCTGATTTTAAGGTTGTTTATATGATTCGTTCAAATCTACCAAGATTTCTTCGTATCAAACTCCTAAAAATAGCCGAAGCTCTTACCATCCACGAGCTCAAACCAGAACTATGCGTACAAAAGAAGTACGTTTTATCATTATCGTTACCATGGCCTTAATATTATTATTATTATCATTCAATTATTATTATTATTATTATTACTCTATTTCCCCTTACTTATTCTCATTATTTTATTCATGAATACTCATCATATCATCTTATTTATTTTACACCTCTATGACCTTTAATTATTGTAATCAAAACATTTTATTCATCTTATTCACTAAATCTATTGTTATTGCTCGAATTACGTAATCTAGTATTATAATCTTGGTTATTCATGTTCACATTTCCTCACGGAATTAGTACTTTAACAAAACATTTTCATATATATATACGATTGTACAGCTTGATAATAAATTCGTTGAAAAGAGATCCCTTCGCTGAACTTTGTGTTTTTTAATTTTAATGTTTAAATGGGAATTATATGCCAATGACAGATACAACCACAGAACCTCACAATCAACAGAGTTAAACACTTCCTTAAGGTCAATGAACAAAACTATAGTCAGACTTTGAGAAGTATGTCCATGTTCTAGAATCTATCAAAGAAGGAGTATTCAGTCTATAAATCTATGTCTAGGTCATAAACGTGCTTGGTTTTCTTGGGTTCGCTCCTCACGAGCTATAGTTTGACGTTGAAATATCATTGAGGCTAATATTTTAGACACTATATTGATTAAACTGACTCCTATGTAGTTGTCACAAGAAGACTTTTGTCCTTTCCTATAGCCTGGCACAATCAGTAATCGAGACTAGTCATATGAGATTATGTCCAGTTCCCAGGTTCTAGCTAAGAATTCAATTGATCTCATAATTTTTGCTATGAAACGAAATTTTGGTTTCTTTTCAGATTCTTTTTCCAGTTATAACTTTCAAAACAGTTCAATTTCACAATACCTCGTATATAAATTCAGCTTTCTGATAAATGTATCCATTATCAAAGAATAATTAAGACATAATTGCAGAAAGTTTAGTAATAAGATTATGAAGGGAATATAAAGTAAGATTTCAATCCTCAGCTGACATCAAAACTATAAACATCTATCACTACTGTATTAGACTTGCATAGAAGTTGTTTCGAAAAGAAATTGATTCAACGATCAATGATTTTGATGCAAAAAGAGACAAAATGTTACCAGACGCCTTAATTCTTCAGTTGGGATTTCTTCATAAAGGATTTAACTGTTAAGAAAGTCGTTGAATGTACATTTCTTTTAAACGAATAACCAAAGTGAAACTATTCAAAGATATATATTCAATAATCTATAATTCTAATCTTCATGATTGTATCCTACATGATTCTGAGAACACACACGCACACATACACACTGACTCATGAAATTATTCATTCATATGACATTCAATTTCAACTATAACAATTTTGTTACTTTTTGCACCAAACTCTTTGCAAAAGTAACAAAATTCTTTAAACAAAGGATATTGTGACTCAGATTCTAGGGGGGAAGGGAGTTAGTTTTATAAATCTTTTAGAACACAACTATTATTTGATTATTTATTGAATGATAAATAATAATCGAATCATTATACTGATTATTAGATTGAAACTGTTGTAAACACTTCCAGGATGCTTTTCATTACAAACTAATATTCATTAAAGAATCACTATGCCACAATTTTATTCTATTTTTACGAACTTTTCAACAGAATCCAGTTATAATTTCAGGACATTTTATGAAATCAAACTTAATATATTTGCTCACTTCATGGTAGGTAAAATAAGGTAACTTGTTAGCAACTTAAAATCGAAATGATGATAAAGTATCTTAAGTACGTGTGGTCAATCAAACAGGTATATTAGAATAATTTATGGTCTAAAATGACTGACAAAGTGATAAATACATCATCAATCTTATATATATATATATATATACATAAGCTTATCTATGATAGTTATGTTATATCATAAGATTTAACGCCATAGCATTTCACCATCCATCTGGGAAGAATAGGAGTCTTCTTTTCTATTTTTTTCATCAAACTTCATTGTTTTCATCTTGTGAACCATTTTTCCTTTAACATTGTTTAAAAAGCGTAACTATATAAGTTTAAACTAGTTTTGAATGACTCAGTTGTCAGAAATTACCTTATAGTTCACGAAGAGTATATAGTATTTAAGTAAGGAGTTATATGATTTATAGTTTGGTATTTCTCAACAAGAGTATAGTGTGTTACAGGGAACATTAACCGTAACACATCATTTCTGATTAGTGGTATCTGCTCTTGGACACTGTTGAACCTAATGTAAAAAAATTCATCTTTATAAAGAAAGAACGATTTCTTGCTTTGAAAGTTCGATCAGGCACACTAAAACAATGCGTAGCTCCATTTTAACATATTTCATTGATAATGTTCATTTGGCAGTTAAAAATAAATCATTTCGAGTGATCTTGTTATATCGAGTGAGTACGTACATGCCCTATTTATTATATGAACGTGATGAGACCGCCAATTGGAGAGCAGTAGATTCATCTATCAGAGCAATGATACACGAAAAGCCGTATGAGCAGTCTTGAGTACTTATCAGTCCTGCTTTCTGCCTAATCCAGCCAGTTAAGTCCACAACACCGATAACAGTCTCTGCAATATATGAATCATTAATCTCAAACATACTGGGTTTATATACCAAACAGACAGACAGACTACAACGTACCATAAAATAGAAAATAACATTTGTACAAGATTTGGCCAAATGTGGTTGTGAATCGGGGGAACAGCAATCAATGGATTAGGGACAACTCAAGAATGGCAAATCATTTAATAATAGTTCATAGGTCAAAATAAAGCTCATAATAAAAGGAACATGAATATGGATAGTTAAGTTACTTAGCAACTATGCAATAGGAAATATACATATCACATTGCTCAATAAATAGTTCTCAAAGTTACCACTCATAAATCGCATCGGGACATAACAGATCTACTGTATACATTCGTTGTTTCCCAACGGGGTCTAAACCGGTCTTTTACATATAGCAGAAGCCATGGGGCTCATAGTTCATCAAAGAAAATAAAAGTATAATATCCAGTATACAAGCTTTTTTCATTCGTTAAGTGATTGGATGTCGTTAAGAACGAAACCTGTGACTCATTTCCGAACTAGTTGACAATTATCACAGAGGTTTGATATTTGGATCCCTAAATGAGCATCAATTTCCTGAAAACTATAGATTCTTTTTCATTTTCCATATAAATGTTAAACTAGGTATAAACACCATTGGACAATAAAATCTCTTAATTATAACAAGTTGATCAATATTACTTAATAGGTATTTAAATACTTTTTGTTATATCCCAATGAGTAGAAAAATTGTATTTCTCACGTTTCATGACTTAATGTAAGCCACTTCTTCAGAGGGATTAAATAACCGACATTAAATCAACACAATTTTAAATAGTACGAACGAAACAATGCAAGATATTTTTAGTACAATCAAAATCATTATAGGTCTGAATATGTCAATGTCAAGGTGAATTTGTATGGCCTGTCAGTGAATTAATTTGTGTGTCAGAATGTAGGTATGAAAAATGTACGCATTTGTGATATGAATTAGTAGGATATAACAAATATATATTTATGACTAACTCTCAACCCAATGCTCAATTTATTTCAAACTATTAAACTATTGATACTTAATAGGGATTTATTTTCATAGCAAAAATTAGTGAATTGACTTATTTTTATATATACTTGAAATCATGAGTCAATTGAAGCTAGGCCATCATGGAAAACCTGGAAGCACTGCTTGACGGCCGTTTCGTCCTATTGTGGGACTCCTCAGCAGTGCACATCCAAGATCTTATTTGTTAACATTTCTATTGACAATATAATGGGTTAGAACTTATTTAAAATAAGGACTTTTTCGCGCAAATGCATGACTGTAAACATTGATTGATCACGACACTATCATTATCAGTTAATGTTATGAAAAAGTCAGATACATCGAGAATAACTTTGTTTTACATTTTAACAGATTAACTTGTCATAAAATTATCTCCCAATTATAGACATCTGTTTAGAATATGTTATTAAAATGAAAATTTCATTGAATATGTGCCTGTGGAGATTTTTTTTTCAAGTTAAGATCTGATTGTCGTAGTCATATTATCATTGGATCACATAATTTTTATCATGTTTATTGTATTGTAAAACGTGCATTGTAAGTGTCCCTAAGATAGCTATGTCACCAGGTCATTTAACACTAGTTTTGTTTAGAAATATAAAGTTAGTACGAGAATCCATATTACTTACTTACTTACTTACTTATTTACTTACTTACTTACGCCTGTTACCCATCGTGGAGGAGCATAGGCCACACACCAGCATTCTCCATCCAACTCTGTCATGGGCAATCCTTTCCACTTCTTTCCAGTTGTTATTCATCCTTTTCATATCTGCTTCAATTTACCGACGTATTGTGTTCTTTCGCCTTCCTCTTTTCCGCTTCCCTTCAGGATTCCAAGTTAGGGATTGCCTTATTTTGCAGCTTGATGATTTCCTCAATGTATGTCTTATCCACTTCCAACGTCCTTTCCTAATTTTCCCTTCAGATGAAAGCTGGTTTCTCCTCTCCCATAAAATGCTGTTGTTGATAGTATCCGGTCAGTGAATGTTGAGTATTTTGCGTGGACAACTGTTTATAAATATTTGTACCTTCTTGACGATGGACGTAGTAGTTCTCCACATCTCAGCTCCATACAGTAGGACTATCTTGACATTCGTATTGAAGATTCTCACTTTGTAATCAGTTGAAAGTTGTTTTGAGTTCCATATGTTATTCAGTTGTGGTAATGTGGTCCTTGCCCTGCCAATCCTCGCCTTTACATCTGAATCCAATCCTCCTTGTTTATCAACGATGCTTCCCAGGTACGTGAATGTTTCCACCTCTTCCAGAATCCATATTACTGAAAAATATTTAAATAAAAAAACTACATTTTACATTTTTACTACTGAAAAGAAAACATGAATGAATGGTAACTTAATATTCTATACCGGCTTTTTAGTTCCCACTTCACATAAATATTACTGAAAAGCGAATTTATTATGTTTTATACTCTTATAGTCTAATAATACAAATATTTTTTATTGTTTCGTTCCGAATGAAGACTTTAGTCTCCAAATGCTAATTTGTTGTTGTTGTTTTCTCTATTTTTCTAACCTTATTTACATAATTGTATTGATTTCCTGTATAAAAGAATCTATTTAGAACAGTGAAAATCTAAGCCAATTAAAAATTTTCATAGTTGAAATCATGAGTCAATTAAAACTAAACCACCAAGGAAAACCTGGAAGCACTGGACGGCCATTTCATCCTATTATGGGACTCCTCAGCAGTGCGCATCAACGATCTCGCCTCGCGAGATTCGAACTCAGGACCTATCAGTCTCGCGCCAAAGCACTTATTCCTAAATAGTTTTCTTATTATGAGATGATTACAAAATACGTATAGCTTTACTTATATATAGAAATCTAGTTATACATTTTTGTAACAACCAGTTTGTTAGTTGTGTTAAACAACGTGAACACTTTTCTTCAAATCACTTTGATAATAATTAGGATATTATATTGAATGATTGTTAACCTATAGTCTGGAAACCTGATAGTGTGTGGATTCGCTGAGAATTCTTCTATACACATCATTCCATATGGTCTTCAATATAATGAGCTAAATAATGCAAGGATAGAGTATGCTAGTTTCATGAATTGGTGATGATGTCTCTGATAGTTTTGATTTAAACAGGAAATTTGGTATATTTGTAGATTATTCTCAATATTAACATTATCATCTAACACCACTCGATGAATCTTGATTGCGTTGTCCTATTAAATATATAAATTAATGTACAGTCATGTTGCCAAATTAACTGGAAAGAAACATTTCTTCTATCTACTCGTACCATTTCCGTATTCCTTATGTATATGATTTCTATTTGCCACAAATCAGAGATTTATTTGTCTATATACAATGGTTGTTTTGTTCACTAATAAAAAGAAAACTGCTTTACATAGGGAGTTCCTATTGTTGAAATATGTCCTACTTTTGAAATAAGGATTGTGTTCGTTTTGCAAAGGACTAGGGAAATCTTTTTTATTTAGTTTCAAATAGCGTGATTTCCGAAAATCCTAGAATCTTATTAATTAAATTCATCATGTTATAATCGATAAAAATGGGGTGATACAATTTATAATGATTTTAATTTTCTGAGATTTACTAAAATATTTCTACAGACGAAGACAGCAAATGTAGCAGCAGCCTCTGCATCAATAGGCCTCAACATACACAAAGGAAAAAGCAAGATTCTCAAATACAACACGGAGAACACCAACCCAGTCACACTTGATGGCGAAACTCTGGAAGATGTGGAATCATTCGTCTACCTGAGAAGCATCATTGATGAACAAGGATGATCTGATGCAGACAGATATAAAGGCGAGGACAGGATTTCTACAATTGAATAACATATGGAACTCAAAACAACTTTCAACTGATTACAAAGTGAGAATCTTCAATACGAATGTCAAGATAGTCCTACTGTATGGAGCTGAGATGTGGAGAACTACTACGTCCATCGTCAAGAAGGTACAAATATTTATAAACAGTTGTCCACGCAAAATACTCAACATTCACTGACCGGATACTATCAACAACAGCATTTTATGGGAGAGGAGAAACCAGCTTTCATCTGAAGGGAAAATTAGGAAAGGACGTTGGAAGTGGATAAGACATACATTGAGGAAATCATCAAGCTGCAAAATAAGGCAATCCCTAACTTGGAATCCTGAAGGGAAGCGGAAAAGAGGAAGGCGAAAGAACACAATACGTCGGTAAATTGAAGCAGATATGAAAAGGATGAATAACAACTGGAAAGAAGTGGAAAGGATTGCCCATGACAGAGTTGGATGGAGAATGCTGGTGTGTGGCCTATGCTCCTCCACGATGGGTAACAGGCGTAAGTAACTAAGTACTAAAATATTTCAGTAAAATACATTTTATAAGTTTTTTTAAAAATACACTTTTCTTTCAGCCAAAAACATTGTTCCACAAAACTGATTCACCGTTTTTATTTGTCGTTTAATATACAAGTGAATTCTATAAGATTTGCGTGACAGTGTTAAAGAAAATCACATTATAAACAACTACTACGTAATTAGGGCTTACTATGTTAATCGATAGGTTTTTATTCTTTGTCATACTCATAAAGATAACTATTGAACTGTGAAAAAAGAAACTCAATTCCCCAAGCAACTAAAGTAAAGTAAACGCATATAAGAACGTGACACAAGGCTACCCAAATGTTACTTTTCCATTTATATGTAATATAATGAATGAGATATAAAAACATCACAAACAGATAGAAGCAGAGTTTATTTTCGGTAATAAACTGGAGGAAGTATCTCATTAACTTCAGCGAACTGAAATGTGTATAGGAAGAAAATGTGGTTAATCATAAATTTGTATAACTATCAACATTTAATAATTTTCTAGTCGTCCTTTTTAAGTGAGTTAGTTTTTGACGGGATAAAGTTGCTAACCCCATGTCCAACCCTCATCCTTTATCCTGGTTTAGAACCGGCAGTAGCCCCAGTAGGAGCTACAGGCGGAGTTCAGAAAAATAGCCCGATTAATTTCATTTTGATAGTGAAGAATTAAAACTGACATGAATTACTGAATTTTTTATTCACTCATCTACATGTTTAATTTACCTTACGAATCAATCATATTCCTAAAATGTTATTTTTATTACATTAGGTGAATTATCTAAGGTCATCTCAGTTTGTTTGAGTAATAAATATTTTGTTGCTAAATACGATCTGGATACATGTAGGGATTTCGTCTTCTGTTTGTATCGAAACGAACTTTGTCAATATTTTGAGACACCATGTTATCTTTGTTATAACTTGTGAGTGTGTGCCCTGTTTGGTATATGAAGTGATGATCCCTGCCTATTAGAGAGGAGTGAATTATCGATCAGAGAAATGATATGCGAAAACTGTATGAGCAGTCTTGAGTACTTATCAGTCCTGCTATCTGCCTAACCCAGCCAGTTAAGTCCACAACACCAATTACAGCTTCTCCAATATGAATCATTAATCTCAAACATACTGGGTTTATATACCAAACAGACAGACAGACTACAACGTACCATAAAATAGAAAATAACATTTGTACAAGATTTGGCCAAATGTGGTTGTGAATCGGGGGAACAGTAATTAATGGACTAGGGATAACTCAAGAATGGTAAATCCTATAATAATAGTTCATAGGTCAAAATAAAGCTCATAATAAAAGAAACATGAATATGGATAGTTAAGTTACTTAGCGATTATACAGTAGAAAATATACGTATCTCATTGGTCCATAAATGGTCCTCAGAGTTACCACTCATAAATCTCCACGGGATATAACAATCTTACACAAGTATTTATCAAATGATAAGTAGATCTTTTGTTCTTACGCATAATGCGAAGTAACATGAGAAAAATTTCATTTCAGTATCCTCTTTAAATGAAGCAGCCAATAATTTGCTAAAACTTTCAACTCAACGCTTATCATTGTAGTTTCAAATTAAGATGATTACGCCAGAGTTTCGTCTTACAGTATTATTAATTTACCAAAGTTGATAACAAAGATCTTAGGTATCCAATGTCATCAATAGTTCCTGAATGTCCTATACATGATTCTGTATGTTTTAATACTTTTTCATAATTAAGGAATCCAAAGTTATTTCAAAACAGTCATCTCATGTTCTCTGGTTCTGTTCTTCAAATGGTATTATTCCATTGAAGGAAATTATTAGATCTGAACGTGTATTATAATGATAAAGAATGTTCTACAATCAACTTGTCAGTGTGCTAGTTATGAAACATTCAAATGCAGTGAAATATTTCATGGATAATATCTACTTCATAATGCATTAGAAATTATGAGGTAATAATCATTAAACAATGAGGAACCACGTGCTAAACAAAATATTTTTAATGCTTCCAAGTATTCAATGGTGGTCTAACATTGATTGGTTCATAATTTCAGTAAGAATATTTAAATATCTATTCTTAACTTATTCCAAATCAAGATTTGCTAAGCTTACTGTTTTTTATTCAAAAACTATTTCATCAAATTTAACAAGTTAAAAAATGAAATTTTAATTAAATTTAAGAAATTTCTTAATACAACACATTGTACTTGAATAGTTTTATAATATGTTAAAACAAAAAGAAAGGATAGGACAACACTATGGAGGCTTCTTCAACACTACGGCGTTCCTGAGATGATAGTCAATATCATACGGAACTCCTATGATGGACTAAACTGCCAAATCGTCCACGGAGGACAACTCACCGACTCGTTTGAAGTAAAGACCGGTGTAAGGCAAGGTTGCTTACTCTCATCCTTTCTCTTTCTCCTGGTGATCGACTGGATCATGAAGACGTCAACATCTGGAGGGAAGCATGGGATACAGTGGACAGGCAGGATGCAGCTGGACGATTTAGACTTTACAGATGATCTGGCTCTTCTATCACAAACGCAACAACAAATGCAGGAGAAGATGACCAGTGTAGCAGTAGCCTCAGCAGCAATAGGTCTCAATATAAACAAAGGGAAAAGCAAGACTCTCCGAAACAATACAACATGCACCAATCAAGTCATACTTGAAGGAGAAGCTTTGGAGGGGAGAATCATTGATGAACACGGTGGATCAGATGCAGATGTGAGGGCGAGGATTGGCAAAGCAAGAGCAGCATAACTGAAGAAAATCTGGAACTCAAAACAACTGTATCTCAAACAATACCAAAGTCAGAATTTTCAACACGAATGTCAAGACAGTTCTACTGTATGGAGCGGAGACGTGGAGAACTACGAAAGCCACCATCCAGAAGTTACAGGTGTTCATTAACATTTGTCTACGCAAGATACTTGGGATCCGTTGGCCAGACACTATAAGCAACAAGTTACTGTGGGAGACAACAAACCAGATTCCAGCGGAGGAACGAATCAGGAAGAAGCTCTGGAAGTGGATAGGACACACATTGAGGAAATCGCCTAACTGCATCACAAGACAAGCCCTCATTTGGAATCCTCAAGGCCAAGGGAGAAGAGAAAGGCCAAGAAATGGAGACAGACATGAGAAGAGTGAAGAAAAGTTGTAAATAACTCGAAAGGAAGGCGGAGGACAGTGTGGGTTAGAGAATGCTGGTCGGTGGCCTTTGCTCCATTAGGAGTAACAGGCGTAAGTAAGTAAGTAAAACAAAAAACGAATTTTACATGTAAGTTATTGAAACACATATTATTTAAAGGGTTTTCTTTTAAAATTTTTATGTAGGCGGTGTAGAATGTGAAACTAAGTACTCATTGATTGTGTTCAGTTCAATTATTTAAAAAAAGCATGTTTTTTGTCATACTAAGTATAACTCATTTGTTAATAATAGAGAATTTCAATTGACAATATCATCTTCTCAGAAAAGGATATTATTAAGATTTATTAGTGAATAAATTCATTACTAATATTGTTTAGCGATGATTGACACTTTTAAAACTTGGTAATGATTGTACGAATCCAGTTGTATTAGACTTGAACTCAATACTTTACAGGAGCAGAGACCTAAACTAAATCTAACTTCTTACTGGAATGTACGGAAACAACTATCTTTTTCATCTATTGATCAAATCCAATATGCAGAACTATCTAGTTATAGTATTGATAACTCTATGTCAAGAGTGAATATATCTCATTCAAAATCTTCTTTACACATTACTTATTCTATCAGTAAACATCTGAGACTGTCGAATAGTCTGAAATAATCTATTAGTGAAATAATATCACCATCATCACTTGTTCACTAGATTGATGGTTACGTATCCTTTGAAATTGCCCTAAAAATACTTACAACTGTGACTGTATCCCATTCTACTGGTGACATTACAATAACATAATGTTTAATTATGGTTATTTTTGAGTATATTTGTTAAGCTTCCATTGTTGATGATATTTTACAGTTAATATGAACAATTTCAATAATATCTATCCAAACTAGTAGAAGATAAAACAACTAGGGACCTGTATTTTGTCAGACTTATAACAACAACGTTTACTAATGTTGTTCTCTGCTCTCGATTTTTGTTTTATTTTTTCATGCTGAAAATGATTATGATTACTTTGTAATGACGCTTGAATTGATCCTAAGTAAGCTATAGATACTTCAGCGACATAAACCTGTTGCCCTACTAAAAATTACTGGTTCTTAACTTCTCCCTCACATTAGTATAATCCTTGTGACTAATGTTCTCTCATAACAATTTGTTGACCACGTCTATTCAAACAGTTCAACTTTAAATATATTTTTGCTTAACATGTAACATTGATCTCTATATCAATCTAATCACATGTTTCAGTTAGTATGCATTCTACAGTTATTCTTAAAATGTTATTTATTTGTTATATAGTCGTAAAAACTATAATCTCAGAGAAGTGTTTTGATCTCCAAAACAAAAGTGGCACAGGATTTTCAGGAAAAGCACATTCCTAAGGTAGTTTTTGTATCTTATTATCGTATATGACAATTCACCATATAAGTCACAGGTACGCCCCCTCCTATCTTAAAGGTTTGATTTGATTGTAATATGATTAGTCCAATGAATACCTATAATTTTGATTGAGATAATGACAATTATCTTCAAAATATCCGCAATAAGAATCAAGTAGTCTAGAATTTTCTGATATGATCAAACTCCACTAAGAAAAAAGTTTTAAAAACTACTTATAAGTTGGCAACCTAATGAATATTAACGTTTTATAAATAAACTTTACTTAATACAGGTAACACATGACTTTATGACATCTTGAATAGTTTTATTGTGAACTTTAAATAACGAAACAAAGCATTATTCAAATACAACTGTTGATCTAACTTAGTGATATCAAGCTTTCAAGATAAGCTACAGAATATCATTTTGATACTGTTCTAGACAAAAGAATATGATTTTGTCTTGAGAGACTTCAGTAAATAACATGTAAAATAAAACTATATGTCAAATGACTGGGTGGAATCAGCAAGGTGCCCTGGAACCAGGTATGATGCTGGTTCACACATATCATGATGATACATATTTAAGGTAACTGATGTTTATCATGAGACTCAAACTAGAATTACTGACTGTTAGTGAGAAAGGTTACAATTGATCTCAAATGATTTTCTGCATCTCTAAGTGTTTTTTTACACTGATTACCAAGTAGGAAACAATGTCAAACAGTGCGTAACCTTTGTTCATAGATTACAACTAATTACTTCAAACCATCTAACACATGTTCATTGCATTTGAAATATTTCATATTTTAAGAAACTAACATTTTATATAGTTCGTTTATTTAATTATTTTTTTTCTGGTTGGCGTTTTTTTAGCCAGTTAGCTTTTCTACGGGATGGGGTCGCTAACCCCATGCCCGACCCTCCTCCTTTAAACGGGCTTGGGACCGGCAGTAACTCTAGAAGAGCTACAAGCAGGGTTTGGTGGAACTCAAAACAATTGTCAACTAATTTCAAAGTGAGATTTTTCAATATGAACGTCAAGACGGTCAGTCTTACTGTACGCAGCTGAAACGTGGACAACTACTACAACCATCGTCAAGAAGGTACAAATATTTATAAACACTTGTCTACGCAAAATACTCAACATTCGCTGGTCAGATACCATCAGTAACAGTGTTTTATCGGAGAGGACAAATCAGCTTCTAGCTGGAAAGGAAATTAGGAAAAGACGTTGGAAGTGGATCGGACATACATTGAGGAAATCACCAAACTGAATCACGAGGCAAGCGTTAACTTGGAATGTTAAAGGGAAGCGAAAAAGAGGAAGACCAAAGAACACAGTGTATCGAGAAATGGAAGCAGATATGAAAAGGATGAATGTTAACTGGAAGGAACTGGAAAGGATTGTACAGGACAAGGTTGGACAGAGAATGCTGATGAGCGGCCTATGCTCCTCCACGGGGGGTAACAGTAAGTAAGTAAAGAAATTTTACTTTTATCATTGCTTCTTTTTTTTAAATTTGAGTTTTGGGATTCAAATTAATTTTGAAATTGATCAAACAGAATTGTTATTGAATAGTAATGTAGATAATATTGTAGTGACCGAGAACACAATTGTGGACAATCGAATGTATTTCAACACAAGATTACAAAATCTCTTAGTAAAATCTGAGATCCATACAGTAAATAAATCATTTACAAAATGTCAATCAATCGTCTCAAACCTGATTGTTCCTTCGTTTTCACATCTATTCTCTTTCTCTTTTCTTTGATCTTCTTAATTTTCTCCCACCAAGCATTACACTTTCAATTGATGATATATACTACTTATATTTGTTGACAGCAGTAGTACACATCATAACATGTTAACATTATTCACCTTATTCAATACCATTTCGACTAGTAGTTCATATTACGTCTTAATCGAATTTTTAATTAATAAACAGAAACCAAAATTACACTTTAAACAAACTATAACATTCGATATTCAATAGTTTTTATGTTAAATATGTTTATGTTACATGTTTCTATTCAGTTACTATGCATATCTATATATATACAAGATACATATGATATATGTGTTTTAGTAAACATCATATTTTCGTTAAGCCTTATACACGTGCTAATGTTTCAATAACAAAATTGTTTATTAACCAGATGTAAATTAAAATGGATTACACTGTGAACAATTATATATATATATATATATATATATATATATATATAAACTGTTTCAATGGATAGTTCCTATATATATACCCTTTATAAGGTAACAACAATGTATTTGTCAAATAAATTTCCAGCTATTAGGTAGAGAGGAAAATCAGTAGCTAAGTGGATAAGGCGATGGCGTTTGAAGCGAAAGATACTGGGTTCGAGTCCCAGAGTAAACATCATCTCTGAGATGCAGGTATATCCAGCTGACGAATCCCACATAGGACGAAACGCGACGAAACTGGATTCCACTGCTAGCCACTGTCTATCATTGCTTATAAAGCTTGTGACTTCAGGCAATATCGAGGCAGTCCGCACAGGATGCACATATGCCAATAAGAGACTGATCAATTGCAGTCCTAATTAACAATGGGAAGATTCGAACAAACAATACCAAGTGAATTTAAAATTCACCCCATTGCACAAGCAAGTGGCTATCACAACTCAGTAGCTGAGTGGATAACGCGATGGCGTTTGAAGCGAAAGATACTGGGTTCGAGTCCCAGAGTGAACGTCAACCCTGAGATGCATGTACATCCTGCTGACGAGTCTCAAATAGGACAAAACGCGCGTCCTGGATTCCACTGAGTTCAGCAAGACTTATCACATTTGATATTCACTCAATTTTTCTAATGGCTAAGCCCTGTCCTCAAAAACTGAAGCCGCCCGAATTCGATTGCTGGAAGACTAGTGGAAACGTACTGTTGAAGTGCCCCATACTAGGATAAAACATTTGTCCACTGTTCCTCAGTTTGCAATGTGATGATGATGAAATGCCATCTACATCATAAAACTCTACAAAATCAATTTCATAGATTATGAATATATTCGGTTTTTCTATAGCAACAACATCAACATATTATAGTTTTTACAGTAAAACTTAGAGACAATTATTCATAAGATGGTGGTCGGAGGCGGTCAACAGGAAACACTGGATCCGGGTTTCATGCTACTTGGCACTGGTCAGCAAGGTCAACCTATATTGTTGAGGGAACTGGCGCTCCCTGACGGATTCGATCCCGTGTCACTCAGCTTCACAGTCAGAGACGTTACCACTAAGCTATTCCGGCCGCGACCGATCTCCTGTAGGACTGAGATGTAATCACAATTGATTGATCACTGGGTGGTGATCAGTGTCATGCGTGTCAAGTCCTTCTTAGTGCTGATCAAATGCCATCGATCAAGTAGCAATGTGGCCACTAGTCTAGGTGGCTCGACACTGATTGTGATTACAACCATTAATTTTATACTCTACTACAAAATGATCTTCTTTATAAGTATTTTGGTTACGTACAAACAGGAGAGAAAACTATTTCTCTTGAATAAAATGAAGTTCTCTTAACAATGTAAAAAATGACTTTCTTGTTAAAGATTACTCTTGAATCACTCAATAGTGGTATTCCTTCACAGTTCCAGTTCATATAAATTTAAGCGTTTTACTTTCAGTATTCAATAACATTCCTAACTGTGAAAATATAACATTTACTGTAGAGATCATCTAAACCCCAACACGTCACTACGTCATATTTCATCAAGATACTTTAATGTCATTAAAAGGTCTTTATCTTTATTTTTATATAAACCAAACTCTCAAACAGTCGATAAGGAAACATTCAAGTAAAACGGAGGTGTAATATCATATCAATTTACCTTTGACTCATACATTCTGTTCACTCCCAGTAAAACTTAGCATATTTGATCGGAAGCATAATTATTTCATGAATAAAGCTATGGCATTTGACTTAGCAACATAAACAGATAAATATCCCTTAACAAATTCGATAAGCCTACTACTTTCTCAGCTTTAGAGTTTTGTTCAAAAGAAAACATCATCTCAAGAACTGTAATGATTTATATTGCACCATTGTAATTTACCCGATCAAAGGACTAGTGTAATTACTGGATTAGTTTTATACATATTGAATACATCACAGCCAATTTTCTATTTTATAATTCATGAGGTAATTCAATACATTTACTATTCTTTGTTATAATCTATCATTGTCAATAGGTAATACATTTCTGAATCTTAATAAGATTAGGATCACTACAAAACTATTGGTCAACTGGGCCTTTAAAATGCTAATATAACTATTTCTGTAGATATCGATTTTATGTGTTTCTAGGCAATACACCCAATTCATAGATTGCAGCTTAGTTATACCATAAAAACGCCCAAATATCTGAACATATGCAGCTAACGAAGTATTTCCTAAAAAAAACTTAATTTCATTGAAAATATGTAGTTTGAGATAAGAGGACTTCTGGAGATTTAAGAACATTCATGCTTTAAATGGAGAACCACTAATGAAAACCCAGATGAACTGGACGGGCGTTTCGTCCTTGTATGAGACTAATCAGCAGTGAGCATCCATGACCTGGAATCTGAAATATTGAGCCCATTACCTTCACTCTTGCCCGCGTAGACTTAGCATCTAGCCCATCGACTACAGTGAGGTTCAACGGTTTTAACATCTAACTTCAATAATTTTACGATTTTGCACAACCTTCATCCATTTCCTGGGTGATCACTGCCTCACACTCGATATGGTTGAACTCTACTGGTCACGGATCCTCACTAAAACTCTATGAGTTGCATTTTGCAGCTACTCACCAGCGAATACATGATTGCTGATAGTCTAGAGGGATTTGTTGAGAAGAGGAGTCTCCTACTAGAATGACATTGCCATCCAATCCTTCCAGGATTTCAGTAGTGGTTTAGCTAAAATTATTTTGTGATTTGAACTATGAAAATATGCATTTCTTTGATAGTTAATATTTATTTATGACTCAATATATTCTAGAAGTCGAAATCAGTTAGTTAGAATTACTAAACTACGGATATTACTAATGAAATGCGAACTCCTCAGAAGTCAACATACAGTTTTAACTAGTCGAAGAAATTAGACCTAACGTGCCTAGTTCCAAATTATTGATATCCATTTAAATCAATCATATTAAAAGCTATAAGTTGACATCTTTGACTAAAACATTAATGATACATTCAAAGACTTTAAGCAAAGAATAGACGATGTCTAAATGTTTGATCGTATTTACGCGCAAAATTTAAAATCAAAATGATTGCATATTTATGTTCATTACAAATAAACAAAATTTGCATATTTATAAATGACAGTCAAATATTCATTTCGGTAACATGAATGAATATGTCAGATATAATAATTAGTCGATTATGTTTATAAAGTTTCGATGAAATCATAAAACGATATAATTCAGATCACCATTGAAAACCTGAAAAGCTTTCTGAGTTCTTAATGAATACAAGTATGATTATGAAATTCATTATAAATATGAGAGCTTTTGTATATAGTTGAAATCATGAGTCAATTGAAGCTTAGACAACCAAGGAAAACCTGGAAGCATTGGACGGCCGTCTCATCCTATTATGGGACTCTTCAGCAGTGCGCATCCACGATCCCGCCTCACGAAATTCGAACCCACGACCAACCAGTCTCGCGCGCGAGCACTTAACCGATAAGCCACTGAGCTGGCCGGCATTCAATGGTGTTAATGTCTAACTTCAACCAATCCACGAAATTGAGCAACCATTCACCAATGTCTTCAGTGTGTTGATATCTCCCAACAGACCTGGTTGAACTCCACTGGTTACTGCTTTTCACTAGAACTTCAGGAAATACCTCGTGGAGCCAGTCATTAGTGAGCATATGAGAACTCTTTTGCAGAAAAGTTTAATACAATGAAACTAGTATAATGAAAGTCTCTACTAAGTAGAACTAAATCATCTTGTCTATGGCACTTTACTTTTGATCATGCTTTCACTGCAATGTCATTTTTAACATTGTTTAGGTATTCTATCAACTAATAATTGGTATATTACATTAGTAATATTATAAAGAATAAGTAATAAGACTGGTTGCACATTTCGTAAGCATTTAAGAGATGCATGAATAGATTTCTTTTTTACAGTAAAATGCATCTTGGTGATAATTTTATGTTTTAATCAATAGTTAAGATTAGATAATTTAAACTTTATGTCAGTTATCTAACATCTTACGGAGTTGAAATCACCATGTATAATGTTGTTAACAGATTCTGTTTTCTTCCTTTTGCAGGGCGACCAAGGATAAACTCGTTGGAAGAAGAAGAGCAAGCCTTGAATACGCTGAACTTACAAGATGATTCATAAGACTATTTTGTAAACTAACTTTCTTTCCTGTACAGACCCCGCAAACTTTAATTTTCGAAAATAAAGGACTGATGGCTTCCACTCCATGTTCTCTCTTGGTGTGAAATTCTCGATTAACATTGTGTGTTGTGGTTTCAGGTCTTCCCCAGCCTTTTGTGACTGATGGTAACACGTGTTACACTATCATTCAGCAGACCAACCGTTTGTATAACATTTCATTGAGCATTGATTTAATGTTAAATATTGGTTTATTAAATTTAGTATGATATTCTGCTTCACATCAGGTTAATGCGATATCTCGTTGTATGAATTCACAGTAACATGTTAACTTAGCGGTATCATTTAAAAATGGTATTTCGCTAACTAATAATGAATGCGAAGATGGATAGTGGCTAGGAGTGGAATCCAGTTAGACGCGCGTTTCGTCCTATTTGGGACTCGTCAGCTGGATGTACCTGCATCTCATAGTTGATGTTCACTCTTGGACTTGAACCCAGTACCTTTCTCTTCAAACGCCATCGCGTTATCCACTCAGAGTGAATTTAATAATCAATGCATTTATATATAAATATAAATAACTGTACAGTTAGTTCAAATGTCTTTTTGTCTGAAGTGGATAAGCTAAACATTATTTTCATTAATATTATTCTTTTTTCTTACATCCAGGTATATCAATTTCAATTTCCAGTTAAATCACAGTTTCTGACTATTAGATCTGTAGTTCAAGTGAAAACATTTTCTAAATCCAGTACCAACTGCAAAAAAATATTTTTGTCAATTTATAACGGGAAGTATCGATGAAATACATGATGTTCTAAAGGGGAAATAGAAATAAAACATGGTCATTAAAAGCATCAACGATTGATTAAACAAATTTAGTCGGATCGCATATAATGAATTAAATTTCAGTCAATAACAACAGTGAGAAAGTTACTAACAATAGGATTGAATGAATATGAAGCTACGTTGAGATCTCAAAGTTGAAAATTTTGACCTATAGACTTCAAACGAGTAACTGGAAGCTATAGTGACCTTGACGAAACGTAAATGTTTAGTATTAGATCCGTGACAGAGTTGCGGGTATGCACATAAATTTTCAGTGTATTTATTCTCTAAGTGTTGAAAGTATACACATAGAGAATTTTAAATAAACTTGTCAGAGTGAAAGCGATTTGATTGTTAATTTTCTGGAAAACTTGAAATGCTTCACTGTAAAGATAAGTAGGTCAGAGTTACACATCCTATGGTTTTAATGTAAAAGATTCCCATTCTGAGCTATTGTTTTGTGCCTGACAATCACTAGTTTCAAGGTACAGAAGATGGGTAAAATATTAAAAACAGGGATTATTGTGGGTATGGTGATCATGTTTATAACATATAACACGTTATATAATATCTTAAAATGAAAATCATTTATTACAGCTGAATTTCAACAAAGATCATGTTAACTAAACTGTTACTCCGTTATTTATTCAGTGAAACATTTAGATATTATTACCAGAAGGGGTTTTTGTGGAGATTTATTATTTTCGTAGTTGAAAGCGTCAGTTGAATGAAGCTAGATCACCAGGGAAAACCTGGAAGCATTGGGCAGCCGTTTCGTCCTATTGTGGGACTCCTCAGCAGTAGTATTTCTATTATCAACTTTATATAAAATGACAGAATGACATGACTTTGCTTCAAGGGTTATAAAACAGCTGAAAATAATAATTTTACTTTAAAAGCTATAAAAGTTGATAATAACGAGCAGCTAAGCTGGTTTCTTTCTACCGAGCAAAGCGATCATTGCTTCAGTCAACTGTGGACAAGTTTCTTCCTTGTGTTATTTTCAATCGTGTCCACCGAAGCACTGAAGCACTATCACTGAAAAAACAGAAAGAAGGGGTAGTAATTTAATCTTTTGGCGTACTTTACGAAAACTGAGACTAAAAAGAAGAGTGTGTTTTAAACCGTACACTCGCTTATTATCTGCTTAACATTGAAAGAAACACTGACCGACTGACTTCAGATGCATATTTTAAATGATACATAGCCTCCGATTAATTATAAACGATGTTACTAGGACGACGTAACTATGAGTTATCCATCTGATATCTAATCAAACAGTTACTCAAGGCTAAAAACAAAAGTTTGATAAAACAAGTTTTCTAACCATTCAATCATTCAATGTTTTTTTATTCTAATCTATCAATAAAATGAATCGAACATATCGAATGAGTGATGATACATGTGAATAACCAAAAACACAAAACCCACATTTATTATCATTTATTCTGATGAAGCGTGAACTTGATATCACATGGTCAAAAGACAATCGATTTGTTTAATATTGCTTTTCGTGCATAAACAATTTATCTTTTAAAGAATAAATTTTTGTGTTGTGATTTAATTACAATGGAATGTTGTTAACTTCTTCAAAACGACGCTCATTACTTTACTTTCAGTACCGTTGTACTTTTATAGTATTTATTAAGTTAATTAATGTATAATCAGGTAGTGTATTGTTGTTTTGAATACAGTATGCATTTAGAGTGATAATTATATTATAATTATTTGTTTCACTTTATCCAGATGATATACATCGTCATAATTTTAGTCATTCATCATTTCATCTATATGGAAATAAGTTAAGCGAATCATACAAATTTTCAGTCCAAACTATTGACATTTACCTGAACAAACGTTTTAATCAATTTTAATAGATATTACTTATAATATTCATAGAAAGTAATATTGAAACCATCTATAAAACTTATATATGACCCATTCCAGCCATAGGAAAATGGTGAAGCCTAGTAAGCCCTTCTGGAGAAGAGTGCTACATTGAAGCATGGCACAACTACCGGGGAGGGATAGCTCTTTTTGCACTGCTTACGCAGAACCATTACGTAACATTCTCATTCAGTTTTTTTTGGAGGCAGACTCTTTTTTACCATCCTTTTGAACCCTCAATAGTTATGCAATGATTCTTTGTAGCATTCGTATAGGTAGAGTGGTTGATTAGGCCGATTCCCATCACCCACATTACCGCTCACATGGAATGGTTGCCATGATTCAGGAGGCACGACGAGGACGTGTGAGTCGGATTTTCGTGCAATATTAAGAATTATAAAACAAATTTTGTTATTTTTTACTTATTCTAGATTTTTAACTTTTGCTAACGAAAACAAAACAATAAAAAAATGTCATTTCAATATATATTTATCAAAAACATTTATTTGTTTACAGATTATTCAATGTTTTTTCTGTCATGTGATGAATAAATATGAATAAATAAAGCTATTTGAAGTATATTTTTAAGATAAATTCTAAACATTTCATGAATTAAACTACTTATTGAAAATCAATTTCAGTAGTATATATTGCTGAAGATATCATAATAATAATAATAATAATACTTTTACTTACTTACGCCTGTTACTCCTCATGGAGGAGCAGAGGCCACACACCAACATTCTTCATCCAACCTTGTCTTGGGTAATACTTTCCAGTTGTTATTCATCATTTTAATATCTGCTTCTATGTGTTCTTTGGCCTTCCTCCTTTCCGCTTCCCTTCTGGATTCCTCAAGTTTTCCTCAGGTTTAAGTACTTGGCTTTGAGTCATACTTTATTTTCATGTACAAGAAACTGATATTAACTGGTATCGCGAATCAACCTACTCTCTATCCGACGACTTGTTGGTTAAATTCTGATTATTTTAACCAATTTCCAACAGCCTTTTATACTTCCCAAAACTATTTAACAATATGTAAGCAGTACAATAGCCTGAAATTGATACATTGATGTACAGAATAAAAGATTTCATAACATTCTTTTGCATAAATAGTTTTGACTTCTATAAATGTTTGGAAATGTTTCAGAAATCCAAAGAAGACAAATCTCATTGTTTCTGGCTTTTTTTAATGTTCATGTTTTAAATAACATTTAATGATGGATTTATTACGATTAAAGAACGAGTGTTTACAGGATTTTCGGTTACTGAATTTATTAAATACCCACTAAGCAGAGTAAATCTAAAAACTTTCGTCTGAATTAGAGCGAATAGTTTCACAGTATTTGGACGCCGAGTTGATTTAAGACAATAAATAGGAATAAATTTTTCCCCCAAGTGTGGACCCCATGGTCTCTCTTGATCCTCTACGACCATGAAAAACCAAAAAGCATTCGACGGCCAACTCGACCTATTGTGGGACTCCCCAGCAGTGCGCATCCACGATCCCGCCTCACGAAATTCGAACCCACGACCTACCAGTCTCGCGCGCGAGCATTTAACCAATAGACCACTAAGCCGTCATCCAACGGTTTTAATGTCTAACTTCAACCTATCCACGAATTTGAGCAACCGTCCGCCATTGTCTTCAGTGAGTTGATATCTCACAACAGACCTGGTTGAACTTCGTTGGTCACTGCTTCTCACTAGAACTCTAGAAAATATATATTGAAATCAGTCACTGGTGAGCTGAGAAGTCCCACAATAAGACGAAACGGCCGTCTAGTGCTTCCACGTTTTCCATGGTTGTCTAGCTTCAATTGGCTCACGCTTTCAACTATGAAAATACTAAATCTCCACAAAACCCCCTCTGATAATAATGTATTTGTAAAATCTCAGCGAATCAATTTGAAGTAAATCCAACTTTTCGCCTAGCAATCTGGTTCAAATTCATTCGCTGAGATTTTACAAATATATTATTCCTATTTAAGCAGAGTGAATTTCTTTAATCTTATTAAATATTACTTGCTTCTAACGACTGATAATTCGAGACCCAAATGAGTTGATGCATGTACAACTGCTAATATGAAGCATTTAATAAATAAACTACTACCTATAAAATATTTTAAAGAATAGTAAGCAAGGATGGATAGTGGCTAACAGTGGAATCCAGGACGTGCGTTTCGTCCTATTTAGGACTCGTCAGCTGAATGTACCTGCATCTCAGAGTTGATGTTTACTCTGGGACTCGAACCCAGTACCGTTCGCTTCAAGTGCCATCGCGTTATCCGCTGAGCTACTAAGTCCTGATGAAAACGACCAGTGTAGCAGCAACCTCAGCAGCAGTAGGTCTCAATATAAACAAAGGGAAAAGCAAGACTCTCCGATACAATACAACATGCACCAACCGAATTACACTTGACAGAGAAGCTTTGGGGAATGTGGAAACCTTTACATATCTTGGCAGCATAATTGATAAACACGGTGGATCTGATGCTGATATGAAGACGCGAATCGGAAGAGCAAGAGCAGCATATCTACAACTGAAGAACATCTATAACTCAAAACAATTGTCAACTAACACCAAGATCAGAATTTTCAACACGAATGTCAAGAGAGTTCTACTGTATGGGGCGGAGACGTGGAGAACTACGAAAGCCATCATCCAGAAGATACAGACAAGTGTTTATTAACAGCTGTCTACGCAAGATACTTCGGATCCGATGGCCAGACACTATCAGCAACAAGTTACTGTGGGAGAGAACAAACCAGATTCAATCCAGTGGAGGAAGAAATCAGGAAGAAACGCTGGAAGTGGATTGAGCACACCTTGAGGAAATCACCCAATTGCGTCACAAGACAAGACCTCGCATGGAATCCTGAAGGTCAAAGGAGAAGAGGAAGACTAAAGAACACATTACGCCGACAAATGCAGATAGACATGAAAAGAATGAACAAAAGTTGGATAGAACTAGAAAGGAAGGCGGAGGACAGTGTGGGTTAGAGAATGCTGGTCGTCGGTCTATACTCGATTGGGAGTAACAGGTGTAAGTAAGTAAGTAAGTAAGTAAGTAAGTAAGTACTGAGTCCTGATAGCCACTATTCATGTTTGCTTACAATGCTTGTGAATTAAGGCTATTTCGAGGCAATACACACAGTATGCACATATGCCAATTAGAGACTGACCAGTCGCAGTCCTAAACATCAATGGGAAGATTCAAACAAACAACACTAAGTGAATTTATTTTATAGAATGCCTAAATAGTTTGATATCAGACCATTTATCTGATCACATTACGTTTTTTACCCTTTTCTTGTCCATGATATCATTTCTAGCAAACTGAATTTGTCTATTTTCATTCCTGATTACTAGTACTCGGTGCTGCATATCAATTTCAATATCCATTTACTTGACTGGAACACCGCTGGTTTTCTCGACTATTATTAACCCCTTTTTAAAGCATTCATTTCCAGAATGATAGTTAATTTCAATATTACGTTTTAAAAACTAAATTATTTAGTCATCTTCAGTTGAATACGGCGATGAGGATTTTCAAAAGCTTTCAACCAATCAAATAACTAGTATATACTTTATCACCATTGCTTTTAGCAAATTAAGACAAACTGAAACACTATATGACCATTTCCTTGAGTTTTGATTGGCTTCATCAATAACAAAGTGATCTGAGAAAAATAAAACTGATTAACTTTCCTCATAGTTATTAGATTTTTCACTCAATATGGGGCGGAGACATGGAGAACTACGAAAGCCATCATCCAGAAGATACAGACAAGTGTTTATTAACAGCTGTCTACGCAAGATACTTCGGATCCGATGGCCAGACACTATCAGCAACAAGTTACTGTGGGAGAGAACAAACCAGATTCAATCCAGTGGAGGAAGAAATCAGGAAGAAACGCTGGAAGTGGATTGAGCACACCTTGAGGAAATCACCCAATTGCGTCACAAGACAAGACCTCGCATGGAATCCTGAAGGTCAAAGGAGAAGAGGAAGACTAAAGAACACATTACGCCGACAAATGCAGATAGACATGAAAAGAATGAACAAAAGTTGGATAGAACTAGAAAGGAAGGCGGAGGACAGTGTGGGTTAGAGAATGCTGGTCGTCGGTCTATACTCGATTGGGAGTAACAGGTGTAAGTAAGTAAGTAAGAAATAAGTAAATATAGAACACATATTCAATGGCCTAAAATGTTCTTGGATAGTTCAACACTAAAGATATGGTTTTCATTACTTATTTTTTGGTTGACTGAATGCATATGACCAATGATTATTTCCATTATTCACATGATTAATCAGTTTACAATTTACATATCAACGAGAACTTTTAATCTCTAAACTTCGAGCTAATAGCATTTCAAAAGTATCAACAAGTTCTAGAAAGATCTCAATTGTCCTGGGTTTGGTAAATTAAAGGGTCCAAATTACTGACAAGTCCCGAATAAGATCAATACATTTACTTAATCCTCCTTTTTTAAATATTATTCTCTAGTTGGTTTCAGATTGGAAAACAGTATTTCTCAAGCATATATTATAGTCGGTTACTAATTTTGAAGTATAGTTTCCACCGACTCACAGTCCTGTTTATAATCAGAAGGGGACTGGTGGAGATTTCAGTATTTTTCAAGGTTGAAATCATGAGTCAATTGAAGCTAGACCACCATCGAAAACCTGGAAGCACTGGACGGCCGTTTCGTCCTATCATGGGACTCCTTAGCAGTGAGCATCCACTATCCCGCACTTGCGAGATTCCAACCCAGGACCTACCAGTCTCGAGTGCGGGATCGTGGGTGCGCACTGCTGAGGAGTCCCATAATAGGACGAGTTGGCCGTCCAGTGCTTCCAGGTTTTCGATGGTGGTCTAGCTTCAATTGACTCATGATTTCAACTTTGAAAAAAGTCCTGTTTATATTCGACTTATAATTAATATCATTTTTCTGTCTGGTACGTTTGATGTTTGGGTTACTTTTGCATAATTTTTGCATATTTAGTTGACTATTGCATATACTATAGCGTATACTGTTACAATTAAAGTCAAAATGGGACGTCTACCAAAAAAATGAGCCGATGAAAGCCTAAACACCTCTGTTTATAGCAACTCCGTTATTAACCTTACCTCAGTCCCATTGACTCCCTCTGTAGTGGACAATATCATAATTAGATTCACTCCATTATTACCATTGTTCGACTTAATGGCTAATTAATATAAGACGCTTACACAACGATGATCTAACATCATCAAGAACTGACTAGCAGTTCAGCTTTTCAAAGCATCTGTACGAATTCTAATTCGAATAAAATGGAAATACATATAGAGAAATATCCGGTTTCAGTAGTAATTCTAAAAAGATAATCAAAGCTCCATCAAGCGAAGATGAACTTAACAACAGATCTAACACATTAAATCATGAAGAACGTTTGAAAGTCCTATCAACAAAATGTAAGCAATCCAGTAATGCACCAGTCTATCTAGACCTATAAGTGATACTTAGTCTATCAAGACCCTTTATATGTCAACCGAATAAACCTTATGTAGCTGACAAACACAAAATTATCTATAACCCTATTGTAAGCAGATATAAAGGAAATTCTAGACAGACTATAAGACACCAGCTTGTTCAACGTGTATACCCACTATTATCTCACACAATATCTACTTGTGCTTATAACATTCCTTCTCACTTTTTCAACTATGCACAAAGAGAGGTCATAGTTCATGAAGCAATTACTCCTCAACCACAACGAATGGATATGTTTTCTAAATACACTTCAAATCAACATGAATATATAAATATCTCTTACCCACGTAAAAAGTAACTGTATAAAATCTATTTCTTTCACATATCTGCAAATGAGTCAGGCTATGACCTTTTTCAAGACCCAACGGAGCCATAGAGAACACTTTATTTTATCCATCTATTTCAAATACACAAACCTAATACTCTACTACTTCTACCAAAACATTTACCTTCTCACTGAAAACAGCCACCTATCCTTCCTGCTGAACAACATCATTCAGCATACCACAGTACATATTGGAGATAAGACAGGCCTGAACAATTAGTCCAGCTGCCTCTGTAATGGTACAGAAAATTGTTGGTGTTAAAGTTTCCAGCGAATTACTCACTGGAAAACATATCATAGATTCGCTGCATGCCTTCTTTAAAATTAGATTTGGTATGACCTGTCGTTGTGACTTCTTTGATTTATTCTTTACTAACAGGAGCCTAGGATGTTCAGTTTTTTATCATATTTTAACATTTCTAAAGCTGTTGACATTGTTAACCATAAGCTTTTTATGAGCAAACTCTCATCTCAAGAGATCAAAACCATCTGCTTGCTTGATATAATTATTTCCTCAGTCACCGACACCAAATAGTAAAAGTAAACTCTTCTTTGTAGGACGATGTTCTAGTTACAAGTGATGTAATACAAGGTAGTGCCTTTGGTAAGTTTCTACTGAGAGCTTCCATGAACAATATCTGCAACTATTTTTGCATGGGTAGGGCTTTTCTGTGTGAAGGTGATCTTCAATTAGTGTACTCGTTTACTTTTGCATCCATTAATCCAATCCAATATTCAGAACTACCTAGTTACAGTATTCATAACTCTATGTCAAGAGTGAACATATCTCATTCAAAATCTTCTCTATATATTACTTATTCTTTCAGTAGACTGTCGAGTAGTCTGAAACAATCTATCAAAGAAATAAAATCACTATCGTCATTTATTCACCATTTCCTCTGGGATTGCTCTAAAAATACTTACAACTGTGACTGTAACTCATTCCACTAGTGACATTACAATAACATCGTGTTTAACTGTGGCTAATTTTGAGTATATTTGTTAAACTTCCATTGTTGATAATACTTTACAGTCACACTATTGCTGGTTAAGATGAGCAATTTCAATAACATCTATCCGAATCAGCAGGAGATAAACAACCTGATTCATGTATACCAGTAAACCCGTCATATTAATTAATGGTGTTTTTGTTCTTTAATCTCTGTTTCTATTTTTTCTAGTTGTCAATGACTAAATTTACTCTGTAATGTCACTAGAAATCAACCTTAATACACCATTCGCACTTCGACAGGATGTCTCAGGTCCCGTACAATGATTAATTAGTTCCACTCAAACTGATTTGATAACTAAATATTTTCAAACAATTTAACCGTTTATCTCTGTCATTTTAAGTAATTTTGCTTTCTCTGTATCAACATGATCATACCTATGAACCCGCATGGATTCTGTAATTAATTCCAGATTATAATTTATTAATTTATTAGTTTTAGTAAATCTTTCATCAGTAAGCTTCCGATGCTTTTGACTTTATTCATGTTTATCCATAACTGTTTCACCTTAGAGCTTTTGTGAATATTATACACTTTGTACTGTAAAACAGCATTTATGATTTCATATCTTTTACATTTTTGTAAAGAGAATACTTGAACGTAGTTATTCATTTTATATTCTCTCCGTAAGAATCCTTATGTTACTTGGATAGTGCTCGATAACATTATATTTTTAATATCTTTTTAATTGTCAAATCCCCATGGTTAGAACAATCAGCTAAGTGTCTAACTTGTTCTTTTATGTATCAATAATTATTAAGTATGCGCAATAATTCTAGTTGCTTTCTTCATAAGGGTACCCACAACATCTCAATGTCGCTGATACATAGATACCGTACTTCATTTATTACTACAATGCGGGTTATAAACTTGATTAGAGTAATTGCGATGTGCTTCCTCGCTCAAGTATAAACGTTTCTGTTTATTATCACTCAACTATTGATATTTAAGAAATACAAGCGATATCTCGTTAATGAGTAGATAAACTGGTATCTATGTTATAAAATGATCCTTCCAATATTTAGACAAAAGACTATTCCATCAGCAATGAAAAGCTTCATTTATTGCATTAAATAGTGTTATTTATTAGTTTGAAATTAGCCAGTGATTATAAAACCTATCCAAAAAATACTAAACACTTATGACAGAACATATAGTACATGTATTCGACTATAGACGCCACTTTAATGAAGTAGAAGTTTGTGCTCTATGTAATGGAAGAGTTTTAAATGAATGATTTGACAGAGTGTATGTTCACATGAATGTTGTATCCATTCTGTAACTGAATATAATAACTAGTCTAGCTTAGATTGACTCATGAACTTAACTATCAAAATTAACTAATTTCGCTTATGTTTATACAAGTATACCTTGAATAGCATCCTGAAATGATAAATCTGTTTCAGAGAATTATATTCAACCACTTCAATAGAGTAACAAGAACTGAATTACTTATAAGCTGCCCTTATGATGTGTTAACTTTTCTGGTTCATAAGAGAAAATGCGGACTTTCTGGTCATAGCCGATCTAGTAACCCGAATCTAAAGCAAGAGACACTAGTTGGCGCGACCAAAATCCATTTATATAATGTTTACTTTAAATTATCCTTTACTATTCTAATAATTGCTGTTTAGTATGATTTTATTTCATGATCCCCCTTGTTTTTCTTCTGTCCTTCATAATAAATAAACGGAAGAAATAGAAAGTAAAACGTAAATGAAGGTATTCACGAGACCACAAGAAAAAAGGAAAAAATTTCTCCAAACATAACACATTCCTTTCCTTTTTTTCTTCTAACTACTTATTAGATCAATAAGTATCGACAACTAATGCAGTATTCAGTTATGCAAGAATAATTACGCATCTAATCAAACATGTGATTTTCAATTCAAAGACTCATTGAAACTGTTGTCTTTTATCTGGAATAACTTGGTGTAAAAGCGTATTATAGTCTGTACGTCTTCGTATTACTGTTCATCTGTTTAACACTATGGGGAATAAAGAAATGATTTAACACCTTGATTAAAAATTCATTAAAGTGATAGGGTAGTCATATGTTTGTAGCCTAGACTACAAACACTAAACGAAGCTTCAAATTATGTAAGTTTTTTTTAAAAAAAATGTATGTTATCCGAATTCATAATTTCTAAAGCTACTCCTGCTGTAATGTAAATATGAATTATTGACATTGCTCTATTAAAGGTTCGTTTGTTAGCTTTTAAACTTGTAAGATCTTTTCTATTGCCATTACAAGGCAATCCCTAACTTGGAATCCGGAAGGGGAGCAGCAAAGAGGAAGGACAAAGAACACAATACGCCGGGAAATAGAAGCAGATATGAAAAGGATGAATAACAACTGGAACGAAATGGAAAGGATTGCTTGGGACAGGGTTGGATGGAGAATGCTGATGAGCGGCCTATGCTCCTCGATGAGGGGTAACAGGCGTAGGTAAGTAAGATCTTTTCTATGACTTTATGATTAAAATTTGTTTGTTCAGTTTGCATACATATGAACCAATTGATAAACGTTATCAAATATGGTATGTAACTGTTAGATTAAGTAAAAACTGTGAGGAACGAAAAAATTATTGTGAAAATCAATATATTAATTTTTTTAGTGCCAAAATGGGTCTTCTGTGTTGTGTCCGAAGAAGATTAAATTATGGTTTACTTCTGGGAACTATTTATGGAATCAAAAATTCACTTGGTATTGTTTGTTTGAATCTTCCCATTGATGTTTAGGGGTGCGATTGATCAGTCTCTTAGTGGCAATATGTGCATACTGTGCGTATTGCCTCGATATAGCCTTAATTCATAAGCATTATAAACAGAGATGGATAGTGGCTAGCAATGGAATCCAGGATGCGCATTTCGTCCTATATGGGACTCGTCAGCTGGATATACCTGCATCTCAGAGTTGATGTTCACTCTGGAAATCGAACCCAGTACCGTTCGATTCAAACGCCATCGCATTATAGAATGTTATATATATGTAATTATTGTATAACCATTAAGTAACTAGATTATATGTATCTATATTTCTCTTATTATCAGCTTTCATTTGAGCTACTAGATATCATTATATGACTTACTATTCTTAAGTTATCCCAAGTTTATTCGTCACAGTATCTCACACTCGCAGCCACTTTAGGCCTGATCTTTTATAATTGACATTTTTCATATTATGGGATGATGCGATCTGGTCCGCTTGTATACAAACCACATATATCTGAAATATATGATTCATGAAGTGGAAGCTGAGACTGTGTTCTGGACTCAACGGGCAGGGCAAGGTAAAAGGAACAAATAAGGACTTTAGGTTGACTCTAGGCTTCTTGTACTAGTTAACACGTTATTGGTTTGGCACAGTGTCCTAATTGGCAATTTAGTCACGTGATATTTGACGGGGTACAGGACATAACAACTTATACCATTGTAAAAATTATAAAGAGTTTCACATAACTGAATTGTATTTTATGTGCTCCTACAAGAGTATTTGATTTTATTATCAGAAGGGGTATTTTGTGGAGATTTAGTATTTTTCATAGTTGAAAGCGTGAGCCAATTGAAGCTAGACCACCAAGAAAAACCTGGAAGCACTGGATGGCCAACTCGTCCTATTATGGGACTCCTCAGCAGTGCGCATCCACGACCTCGCCTCGCGGGATTCGAACCCAGGACTCCGAATCGAATTTTAAGAATATCGCCTCATTTCTTCATTCTAGCCTCTAGTTAAAACCCAATGTTTATATCTTTCTTCATCATGCTATCAGAAACAATCACCCATCAGATAACTAGTTACAATTTATTTTCAACAATGTTATATCAACTTAAGACTTCGTTGTGGACATTATATTTGTAATCTATAAAATTTTGAATAAATTATAGATATTAACCAATTAGGATGATATGATCCATCGTTCAGTAAATACTTGATGTATAAATAACACAATTTAGTATGTTAATCTATCTAATATGAGTGAAAGAACATACCCCCAGTATGCTGGAAAGAGATTATAACAGTAAAGAATCATTCGGGTACCATTTCATTAACAATCCAAACAAAAAAAAGTTAAGCAGTTTGAATTTAGAAAGCAATCGCTAGAAAAATAAATCGTATTTATAATTTTCATATGATTACCTAGTGATCTCTATATAAACAGATACCTATAGAAATCACTATCCACCTCCTTTTCAATATTCATGTATATATATAAATATACATTTGAATGAAACAAATGAATGAACTAAATTTCGGAAAAGTTTTCTGATACTGATGATGTAATTAAATGATCACAAAAATATTTAGTCTATTTGTTTTGAATAAATGTTGTACCCCTTGCGTATACATATATATATTTACGTGTGTATGTACTTTATGGTAATTGAATTTCATTGCAAACATAAGCTTATACTTTCGAATAAATAATGTTTGTAGATAGTGATTATGGAACGGATTATATCATTGTTGGAAATAAGTAATTGTGAGAATTTCGGTTGTTACTTACATACTTACGCCTGTTACTCCCAGTCAAGCATAGACTGCCGACCAGCTTTCTCCAACACACTCTGTCCTGGGCCTTACTTTCTGCTTTTATCCAACTTTTGTTCATTCTTCTCATGTCTGTCTCCATTTCTCGACGTAATGTGTTCTTTGGTCTTCCTCTTCTCCTTTGACCTTCAGGATTCCATGTGAGGTCTTGTCTTGTGACGCAATTGGGTGATTTCCTTAAAGTGTGTCCTTTCCACTTGCAGCGCTTCTTCCTGATTTCTTCCTCCACTGGATTGAATCTGGTTTGTTCTCTCCCACAGTAGAATGTTGCTGATAGTGTCTGGCCAACGGATCCGAAGTTGTTACCAAACGATATATTCACTATCGAATACTGCTTAGTGGCGAAACAAAGTTAATATCTCGTTTTTAATGAATTTACCTTATTATAAATACATTACATTTACAATGTTTATATTACCAATGAATGTAAAGTGGTACCTCTTTCTAATATATCATTTTTTCCTTAAATGAAACTTGCACAAAGTTACATTTCGAAAGATAAATTACTTGTCATTCTGTCTGGCTGAATAAAGTCAATAGATCATTCAACTGTTGAATTTCATAGCAACCATGCTTCTCAGTCATAAAGATATTGAACATCTAAAAGTTGATTACTAATTATGGTTATTTTTTTTCAAAGGCATAATCATTAGCTGCTTTCATTTTTTTAATGCATCTACTCTTACACATACAGTTAAACTTGTTACTATGCACTGAAAGTTATACATTTTATTTTAATAAATTAGGAAAGAAATAATTATTGAGATTGTAGAGATTTGTAGTCCAAGAAGAGTATCATGGATGTTCTATGTTATCTAAACTGAATTGCTTGGCCAAGTAATTAATGAATAAATCATGCAGCTTGAAATAAACTAACACTAAAAATCACATCTGATTTGATGTTTAACTTCAATCCATTATTTTATAATTGAAATCATGAGTCAATTGAAGCTAGACCACCATCGAAAACCTCGAAGCACTGCTTGACGACCAACTCGTTCTATTGTGGGACTCTTCAGTAGTGCGCATCCACGATCCCGCACACGAGCGAGATTCCAACCCAGGACCAATCAGTCTCGCGCGAGCACTTAACCGATAGACCACTGAGCTGGCCGGCATCCAACGGTGTTAATGTCTAACTTCAACCAATCCACGAAGTTTGAGCAACCGTTTCCCAATTATCTTCAGTGAATTGATATCTCTCAATAGACGTGGTTGAACTCCACTGGTTACTGCTTCTCACTAGAACTCCAGGAAATATCTCTTGAAGTCAGTCACTAGTGGGCTGAGGAGTCCCACAGTAGGACGAAACGGCCGTCCAGTGCTTTCAGATTTTCCATAGTGGTCTACCTTCAATTGACTCATGATTTCAACCATAAAATTATTGAAATCTTCACAAAATTCCTTCTGATATCAATCTATTATCTCCATAACCAGTGGAAAACATGTTTCAAATTTACCAACGTCAGGACATTTCCTACTGGTTAATTGAAGCTTTAAACAACAAATTTAAGCCACTTACAATCCACGCTTATATGTGACAGTTTTGCTTCATTCATTTTATATTCCTTCATGAGATGAAAACAGTATTTTTAATTCTTTAAAAGCTTATAACATTCATTTCGAATGTTTTAAAGCTCAGTTTTGCATAAAAACTACACTATTTCTGCACACATTCTTAAGAAAAACTTCAGAAGCCTCTTTTAGTTATGCATGTTTACTCAATACCTTTACGCTATCCATAAGTAACACTGAAGAAAATCCAAATCCCACATCTATATTATATGATATAGAATGACGTTTATCAGTCTTCCTCAAGAATTATATTTACCCTTTTGAATACTTTGATAAATGACTCACCTATTTCATCAGGTAAAATCATTCAACAACAAAAGAACTGTTAATATAAACCTTCAAAATATTTCCGAATAAGTTAGTACAAAATAAAGGAATTCGTGAATACATCAACAGACTTTAAATAGGAATAATATATATTTGTAAAATCTCAGCGAATGAATTTGAAGTGAATCCAATGTTTCGCCTGGCAATCTGATCCAAGATTTTTCAAGGAAATATAATCAAACATCAAAATTATCGAATATAAATAGGTACATAGTTCTCCAGTTCATTGTATACTGATTGCCAGGCGAAACATTGGATTCACTTCAAATTCATTCGCTGAGATTCTACAAATACATATTCTTCCTGTTTAAATAACCTAGTAGTTGTAGTACGTTACTGAGGATGTAGCTAATAAATGGCTAAAAATGACTAAATGTCTCAAAAGTTACTGCGATTAAACATTTCATTATTTCGTTGCCTAATATCTTGTTTTATGTTCAAAATTTTAATACACGTTTGTCTATTTCCGCCTTATACTATTTTTACTTTGCCCGTCGTTTGGAAGAATTAAATAAAATATGAGATGCTCTTTTCCTAGAACACTGATATTTACATCCGATTAGGATTCAATGTTAAAACCAATTCGTCTATTTCCTCTTCATTGTCTTCGATCATTCATAGAAACCAGTTGTACATTTTCTTTGATAATGTGATGCGATTGCAGAATAATATAAAAGAACTTTTGTCTAAATTAGAGAGAACCGTTTCACAGTATTTGGACGCCAAGTTGATTAATGACATTAAATAGGAAGAATAATATATTTGTAAAATCTCAGCGAATGAATTTGAAGTAAATCCAACGTTTCGCTTGGTAATCTGGTCCAAGCTTTTTCAAGGAAATATATATATATATATATATATATATATATATTATTGGCGGCCTGTTCAAACATCTGAGCTACCTGTTACTGTCACCTAGATATTTCAACAAGTTATCTAATTTCGTTTGTTTTAATACATCACTATGCTTATTAATCGCACAACCTATTCAAGTGCAGTTCTGAAAAGTGTAAGACCCGTCGCTGTAAAGGTTACAGAAAGCCTATTCAGAGATATCGTGTTTGCTGGCAATATGCAGCTAGAAGAGTGTACATTATCCAGATGTCGATTGACTGGGCTGCTCACTTCTAACTGGCGATCACTCAACATTTATCGTCAGGAAGGACGAAGAAGTAAGAAACGGAAACTTGTTGAAGTACTTTGTGCTGAGAATTCCATATTGTATCAAAAATATAATATTGAATAAAGCTAATAATAATTATATATATTTTCTTCCTATTTAATGTCTTACATCAACTCGGCGCCCAAATACTGTGATGAAACTAATTTAGACAAAAGTTCTTATACATCAACAGACTGTTTAGTTTGTACAGTTCAATTTTTCTCTTTTTTTTCCTTTATAAAATTGATAATTTAATTTTAGTCAATGTAAAACCGCCTATTTTTTCAAAATGACTTAAAATTAAAATTAAATTTAAATATTAAAAAAATAATAAAAATGAGTTGAAATCCAATTATTTTAAAGAATATTTGGCATTCATATTTATTTAACCAATCAACTAATCAGACTAATATATGTATTTTTTTCAGACCAGTCAATCAATAAACCAATCAACGTTAAGAATAAATTTTTAGAGAAGAGAATAAATACTCTACTGTTTAAAGAATCATTGAAAATAAAGTCCAGTGAAGAAAAGAAAAAAAAAAGAAGAAAAGAAAAAAAAGAAAAAAAGATTGGCTTTCACAACCTACATACTTTTAAAAATCTAAAGTAGAAAATTTGTTCCTTATATTCCACTTCACTGATTGTTATTTATCACAAAAAGAAAAAAGATATTCACTTTATATATATTCAATATTTAGTTGGTAGTGACTAATTTTATGTTTGTTAATATTATCTATCTTCAGAGAATGAACTTACTTCATCTTGGATTGTTGAATATTAGTGAAGGCTAATTAAATGATGTTTTATTAGTAGTGGTGGATAAGACGAGGTTTCATTCTAGGAATTCTAATGAATGAAATAGATGATTCTTTATCATTTTGCCTTATACTATTCAAGTATAAATTCTGATACAAAGGGGCACCGAATACATATGCACCACACAAATCTCATTTGATATGTGTAAGGGCTATGATACTGCCCGGTTGTCCAAACTGAAGCAGGTGGTTTTCTTAGGGACCACACCCAGAGCCTTTGACCTAAAGGTCTAGTCCACAAGGCAGTGGAGTATCGTAAGGAGATGCAGTCCCATGGTAGTCGGTGACCAACGATTGATTCATATGCCATTTGTTCTCTCAGGATACTGGAGCCCATGTGCACCACTGGTTTGGAACCAGGGTTTTCCAACTTCCTTAGGTAGACCCGCCTTGTCCACCAACCCGGTTAAAGCGCCGGACATTCACTTTTCGTCCTCTCAATTTCGTAAACAACAGTGATGCCACGAGAAGGCAGTGAGTCGGACTTCCTGGGCAGAGGCTATATACGCGTGGCCATGTGGGAATTTTTACTAAGAGAAATAAGGATGTGAATCCCATATTTCATTTTATGGTAACAGTATCTACTAAAAAAAAGTGAAATAATTTATAACAGCATAATATTCCAGATCTGGAATCCTTCCTATAATTTACCAAAATCAGTTGTTTGCTTTATGAATTTGAATCCATATTGTTTTTATGATATTAAATAACCTTATGTAATATAAGTTCTAGACGTTTCACTAAGGAATGTTTGCTTTAATTATCATATTTAAGTAAAATCTTTTCTAATCCAATATCTGTCTAAAAGAAGATATTACTCATTTCGGCTTTTAGAATAATAAAATAAAAACAAAGGATAGGTTTGTTGTATACGTTAATGTTTACTCGTTTTACTTAATACATTCAATATTAAAAGATTTTTTATGGATTGTTATAAACAAAATTGGGTATACTATCAAACTCATCAGGTAAATAAACGAAAAGTCTATTTTTATTCGTAAATACATTCAACAAAAACTTAGTAGGAAATTTACCTAAGCAATCATAATATAACATATATTTAACAAACAGTCGAGAAAGATATTGAAAAATGTAAACAGATCTGTATTTTAACAAATTACTACACGATATGACACTAATAAAAGAAACCCATATCTTTGAACTTTCCTAACAGGTAAACCTTTTCCATTGGTCTCTTCATTATAATACTGGATTGGTTAAGGTTAGACGTTAACAACCTTGAATGCCGGCCAGCTCAGTGGTCTGGAGGTTAGGTATATACTCGCGGGAATGAAGATCCTAGGCTCAAATCCTCCGTGTGGGATCGTGAATGCATACTGCTGAGGAACCCCATACTGTGATAAAATGGCTGTCCAGTGCCTCCAGGTTTTCAATGGTTATCTAACATCAACCGTTTCATCATCTCAATCAAAAATTTAACGATCTCCACAACCCCATACTGATATTCACTATTTATTTATGCTCAAAGTATGTAATAATTCATGAATCAAGCATTTAATTTTCAAAAGATGTTAGGTAATCCACTTACGCCTGTTACCCCTCGTCGAGGAGAATAGGCCGAACACCAGCGCTCTCCATCCAACTCTGTCCTGAGCCTTCCTTTCCATTTCTTTCCAGTTAACATTCATCCTTTTCATATCTCCTTATATTTCCTGGCGTAGTGTGTTCTTTGGCCTTCCTCTTTTCCGCTTCCCTTCACCATTCCAAGTTAGGGATTGCCTTATAATGCACATTGGTGATTTCCTTAATGTATGTCCGATCCACTTCCATAGTCTTTTCCTAATTTCCTCTTCAGCTTGAAGCTGGTTTCTCCTCTCCCATAAAACGCTGTTGCTCATAGTATCCGGCCAATGGATGTTGAGTATTTTGCATAGACAACTGTTTATAAATACTTTTACCTTCTTGACGATGGATGTAGTAGTTCTCCACATTTCAGCTTCATACAGTAGGACTGTCTTGACGTTCGTATTAAAGATTCTCACCTTGAAATTGGTTGACAGTTGTTTTGAGTTCCATATGTTCTTCAGTTGTAAAAATGCTGTCCTTGCTTTGCCAATCTTCGCCCTTACATCTGCATCCGATCCTCCTTGTTTATCAACGATGCTTCCCAGGTATGTGAATGTTTCCACCTCTTCCAGAGTTTCGCCATCAAGTGTGATTGGGTTGGTGTTCTCCGTGTTGCATTTGAGAATCTTGCTTTGTCCTTTGTGAATGTGGAGGCCTATCGATGCACAGGCTGCTGCTACATTTGCTGTCTTCATCTGCATTTGTTCGTGTGTATGAGAGAGGAGGGCTAGGTCATCTGCGAAGTCCAAATCATCTAATTGATTCTGAGAAGTCCATTGTATTCCGTGTTTCCCTTCAGATGTCGAATTCTTCATAATCCAGTCAATCACTAGAAGGAAGAGGAATGGGGAGAGTAGACAGCCTTGTCCGACTCCAGTCCTTACTGGAAATGCATCTGTCAGCTGTCCTCCATGCACCACTTTGCACTGTAGTCCATCGTATGAGTTTTGGATAATGTTGACAATCTTTTCAGGAACTCCATAGTGTCGAAGAAGTTTCCATAATGTTCTCCTGTCCACGCTGTCAAACGCCTTCTCATAGTCGATGAAGTTGACGTATAGTGATGAGTTCTACTCAATTGATTGTTCAACGATGATCCGTAATGTCGCGATCTGGTCTGTGCATGACCTATCCTTACGGAATCCAGCCTGTTGATCTCAAAGTTGGGCGTCTACTGCGTCTTTCATCCGATTCAGCAGCACTCTGTTGAAAACTTTTCCTGGTACTGATAACAAACTGATGTCTCTGTAATCCTCACATTTGCTCAGATCTCCTTTCTTTGGTATCTTGATGAAGTATGTTTGCAGTTAATTCAATGTCTGACTTCAGTGCTTCAGCTGGTATATTGTCAGGTCCTGCCGCCTTCCCACTTTTGATTTGTGTGATGGCCATCTTGACTTCTTCGATCGTTGGTGGAGTGATATCTATAGGAAGGTCAGTGTGTGCTGCTTCGATGCTCGATGGATTCAATGGGGCTGGTCTATTCAGCAGTTCCTCGAAGTATTCTGCCCATCTTTTCCTCTGTTCTTGAATCTTAGTGATTGTCTTTCCTTCTTTGTCCTTGACTGGTCTCTCTGGTTTGCTATATCTTCCTGCCAATTTCTTCGTTGTATCATATAGTTGTCTCATATTCCCTTCTCTTGCAGCTTTTTCCGCCGTCCTAACTAGTTCTCCCATGTATTTCTGCTTGTCGGTTTAATGCTTTTCCTCACTTCCCTGTTTGCTTCTGCGTAGTCTGTTTGTGCTTTGACTTTCTCTGCTCGTGTTCGGCTGTTGTTAATTGCTAGTTTCTTGTTCTTCCTTTCTTGAATTTTGTCCAGGGTTCCCATAGAGATCCATTCCTTATGATGATGCTTCTTAGGACCAAGAACCTCCTGACACGTTGAAGTTAGTGCTTCTTTTATCCCTTTCCAGTTGTCCTCCAAAGTAGTTTCTTGTTCTTTCAGTAGATCCTGTAGAGCCTGGAACCTGTTGTTGAGAGTTATCTTGAATTCATGGGGCTTGTCAGTATCTCGAAGGAAGGCTGCATTGAACCTTTGTAGTGCTGTTTGTCCAGTTGTCCAGTGTTTCTTTAGCTTCAGTCTCATCTTGGCCACAACCAGCTAGTGGTGATCTGAAGCTATGTCAGCTCCTCTCCGAGTTCTCACGTCTTCCATTGATCTTCGGAATTTTTTGTTGATACATATGTGATCTATCTGGTTCTCTGTGGTTTGGTCCGGTGAGATCCATGTAGCTTTGTGTATGCGCTTGTGTGGGAATATTGTGCCGCCTATAACCAATTTGTTGAATGCACATAGGTTTGCAAGTCTCTCCCCATTTTCATTTCTCTCTCCCAGTCAGCCCATGTCGTCCAATTATATCTTCATATCCTGTGTTGTCTACTCCAAATTTAGCATTTAGATCTCCCATCAGGATGGTGAGGTCCTTTCGTGAGCACTTCTCTATAATTGGTTGCAGCCTTTCATAGAACTGATCTTTATCATCGTCGTTGCTATCATTGGTGGGTGCATAACATTGGATAACGTTCATTGTGATCCCTTCCTTCTTTGTTCTGAATGATGCTTTGATTATCCTGGGTCCATGAGATTCCCATCCTACAAGTGAATTTCGTGCTTCTTTGGACAGCATCAGAGCAACTCCCTGAGTGTGTGTAGCATTTTCCCCTTCTTGACCGGAGTACAGCAGCATCTCTCCTGTACCTAGCCTTTGTTGTCCAGTTTGTGTCGAATGAGTTTCACTGATTCCGAGTACTGCCAATTTGTATCTCCTCATTTCCATTGCTATTTGACTGGTCTTTCCTGTCTCCCACATTGTCCGGACGTTCCATGTACCTATAAAGAGTGTTGTTCTGGTTGTTAGAAGGTGCATCAGTCTCGTGACTTCCGAAGAATTTCTGCTTTCATCATGAGACGTCATAATTATTCCTTCAAGTCGGAGGGCAGAGTTTAAATGGTTTGAATTATTTTTTCTGGTTAGCGTTTTTTTAGCGAGTTAGCTTTTCTACGGGATGGGGTCGCTAACCCCATGCCCAACCCTCCTCCTTTGTGTGGGCTTGGGACCGGCAGTAACTCTAGGAGAGTTACAGGCGGAGTTAGGTAATCCACTAGAAAATACTTAAATGCCAGGTGATTAATGGTAGTCAAATGGTTTCATATCACTAAGCCTTCATCAACAAGAAGTATCTGTAATCTTGAACTAACTCGGTTTCATTGAAGGATTTGAGTCTACGTCGCCTAGCTTCCAATTCTAAGATGTCACTACACCTAAACACAATCCATGGGATGGTAAGTCACTTAGACTAATGGAGACACTAAAACTTGATTGGAAAAATTCAATTATTACTTAAAGAACTACATAAGCATGATATTGGTTACAACTCAATGATCAGTCAATTGTAAATATTTTCATTCAATATAATGTAGAATACAATTGAGTGACAGAATACGTTCAACTATTTAAACAATCTACGATTGTAAACACGATAGAGTTGTTTATCTTCCAACTTATTTACAAGATGTACCAAAACAAAATAATTTGTATCTATACAACTAAAATGTTGGCTATTGACTCAAAAATGAATACGAATACACTAGAGTTTTAAATAAACAACTAATTTTGAGTGGCACGTTTTCTAAAAATTATAAAAAATAACAATTGGAGTATTCAGTATAAATAGGTGAAGATAGTTACCGAAAATAATTCTTGGCCATGATAAACTGTTAAAAATAATCTAAGTTTAAATACTAATAACAGGAAATATAGTTAATGATAAACAATCTGAGTTAAGAAGGGGTTTTTATGGAGATTTAGTATTTTTCATAGTTGAAAGCGTGAGTCAATTGAAGCTAGACCATCACGGAAAACCTGGAAGCACTGGACGGCCAACTCGCCCTATTATGGGACTCCTCAGCAGTGCGCATCCACGACCTCGCCTCGCGGGATTCGAACTCAGGACCTGCCAGTCTCGCGCCAGATCACTTAACCGATAGACCACTGAGCAGGCATCCCATGATGTTTATGTCTAACTTCAACCAATCCACGAAGTTGAGCAACCGTTCACCAATTGTCCAGTGGTTCCAGGTTTTCCTCGGTGATCTAGCTCCAATCTACTCAGGCTTTCAACTATGAAAAATCTGAGTTAAGTCAATTGGATATGCGGAATAAAAGTAGCTATACTGAAAGCTCACTAAGTAGTAACTAATGTCGTGTATACTTACTTACGCCTGTTAGCCCTCTTTGAGGAGCATAGGACAAAAACCGGCAGGATTCGCCTTCGAACTCTATCCTAGACAATCCTATCCGGTTGTTTCCAAGTTCCATTCATTGTTTTGATATCAGAATCCAATTCTCAACGCAATATGTTGCTTGGTTTCTCTCTGTTCATTTTCCTTTCATGACTCCAAGCTAAGGATTGCTCGTGATGCACTTTGATGATTTCTTCAATGTATGTCCTATCCACTTTCAGCATCTTTTCCTAATTTCCTTTCCACCTGGAAGCTCGTTTGTTCTCTCCTACTGTAGAACGTTGCTGATTGTATCCAACCAAAGCACATTCAGTATCTTGTGTAGACAATTGTTTATAAATATTTGTATATTTTCGGTGTTGGTTGTAGTAGTTCTCCAAGTTTCAGCTCTGTACAATAGAACTATCTTGACGTTCGTATTGAAGGTTTTGACTTTGATGTTGGCTTGCAGACGGTTGTTTTGAGTTCGATATGTTCTTCAACTGTAGGAATGCTGCTCTTTCTCTGCTGATTCTCGTCTCTACGTTTGCATCAGATCTTGCTTGTTTATCGATGATGATGCTGTCCAGATCTGTGAACATTTCCACCTCCTTGAGAGCCACGTTGCAATGTAGTTTATGCACGACCGATCCTTACGGAGTCCAATTTGTTGATCTCGAAATTGAGAGTCTACTGCGTCTTTCATGCAGTTCAGCAACTCTCCGTTGAAAACATTTCCTGGTACCGATATTAATGTGATGTCTCTATAGTTCTCACACTTGCTCAGATCTCCTTTGTTTAATATCTTGATGAGGTATCCTTGTTTCTAGTCTGTCTGTGGAACTTGTTCTTCGTCCCAAATATTCCTGAATAGAACGTGAAGCATACTTGCAGGTACTTTAATGTCTGACTTCAGTGCTTCTTCTAGTAACTTGTCACGTCCTGCTGCTTTCCAACTCTTGATTTGACTGATGACCATCTTGATTTCTTTGACCGTTGGTGGAGTGACATCTATATGAATGTGTGTGTGTTGCTTCGATGTCTGGTGAGTTCAGTGAAGCTGGTCTATTCAAGAGTTCCTCGAAGTATTCTACCCACCTGTTCCTCTGTTCAGGAATCCTAGTGGTTGACTTGCATTCTTTGTCTTTGAATGGTCGCTCTAACTCAATATATTTCCTTACCAGTTTCTTCATCATGTCATATGCTTGTCTCACATTTCCTTCGCTTGCAGCGTTTCCACCGTAGTTGCTAGTTCTTCCATGTATCTCTGCTTGTCGGCTCTAATGCTCTTCTTCATTTGTTTGTTTGCTTCCGTGTATTCATTTTGTGCCTTGACTTTCTTTGTTCTCGTTCGGCTGTTGTTAATGCTGTCTTCTTATTCTTCCTTTCTTGAGACTTGCCTAAGGTTTCGATAGAGATCCATTCCTCATGATGATGCTTGTTGCGGCCCAGAACCTCCTGACACGTTGGAGTTAGTGCTTCTTTAATCTATTTCCAGTTGTCCTCCATAGTAATTTCCACTTCTTTGAGTCGATTTTGTAAAGCATGGAACCTGTTGTTCAGAGCTATTTTGAATTGGTTGAGTTTATCAGTATCTCGAAGGAAGGTTGCATTAAACTTTCATAATACTACCCCTTCAGTTATCCAGTGCTTCTTTAGCTTCAGTTTTATCTTGGCCACAACTAGTCAGTGGTGATCTGGAGCTATGTCAGCTCTTCTCCTGGTTTTCACGTCTTCAAATGACCTTCTAAATTTTTTAGTGATGCAAATATGATTGATCTGATTCTCTGTATTGTGATTCGGTGAGACCCATGTAGCTTTGTGTACGACTTTGGTGTCCAAGTCTCCCATCAGGATGGTGAGCTCCTTTCCTGTGCACTTTCATATGATTGATTGCAGTCTCAAGTAGAATTCATCTTCATCGTCATCGTTGCTATCGTTGATGGGTGCATAACATCGGATAATATTCATTATGATCCCCTCCTTCTTTGTTTTGAAGTATGCTTCGATGATTCTGGATCCGTGAGATTCCAATCCTATAATTTCATTTTGTACTTTTTTGGATAATATTAGAGCAGCTCTGTGATTTCGCGAAGCATTTTCTTCTTCGTAACCAGATTTCAGCAGCATCTCTCTCGTATCTCACCTTTCCTGTCGAGCTTGGATCCACTGGATTTCACTGATTCCGAGCACCGTTCAGTTATATCTCCTCGTTTCCGTGGCTGTTTGGTTGGTCCTTCTGGTCTCCTACATTGTCTTGACATTCCATGTACCTATATTAATTGTTTATCTGGTTGTTAGAAGGAGCATCGGTCTAGTGATATCCGAAGAATCTCGGCTTTCAGCATGAGACTTTGTAATTCTTTTAAAAAAGATCCCTCAACTCGGAGAACATAGTTTAGATTGTTTTAATTGTTTATTCTAGTCAACGTTTCTTAGCAAGGTTGTTTTCTATGGGATGAAAGTTTTGACCCCAGGCCCAATTCTCTTCCTTTACCCGGGTTTGAGATCGACAGTAACTCTGGAAGAGCTACAATCGGTATGTATATAGAGTCCTTATTGCTACTGAATTCTGTCCATCACTTTGTAGTATAGATAATTGTCTAAGTTTGTATACATCACTGTCATTTTGTTTGAATTTAAGTTGGTTGGGATTAAACACATCAATACTAACTATATAAACTATTAAACAGACTTCCCTATTTCTACTGTGAACAGAATCAAGCAATAATAAATGATTCATTTAATGTTAGGAAAAGGCAACTTGATTTCCTATAGGTGTTTATTAAAATGGAATCGTTCAAGTATCTAAATATATTAACAAGGTATTTGAACAACAATTAGCTAACATTCATTCTGGTCATCGAATATAACTAGTTTTTCTCTTACGAAATTCATATTAATCCAATTGTGTCATAACTAAACTCCGCCTGTAGCTCCTCCAGGGGCTACTGCCGGTCCCAAGCCCACACAAAGGAGGAGGGTTGGGCATGGGGTTAGCGACCCCATCCCGTAGAAAATCAACTCGCTAAAAAAACGCTAACCAGAAAAAATCATTCAAACCATTCAAACTCTGCCCTGGGAGTAGAAGGAAAAATGACGTCTCATGATGAAAGCCGAGTTCCTTCGGAAGTCATGAGGCCGATGCACCTTCTTACAACCAGAGCGACAATTTTTATAGGTACATGGAATGTCCGGACAATGTGGGAGACCGGCAGAGTCTTCCAAATTTCTGCGGAAATGAGGAAATACAACCTGGAAGTGCTTGGAATCAGTGAAACACATTGGACGCAGGTTGGACAACAACGACTGTCTTCAGGGGAACTTCTGTTATACTCCGGTCATGAAGAAGAAAATGCCCCACATACACAAGGAGTGGCACTGATGCTGTCTAGAAAAGCACAAAATGCACTTATAGGATGGGAATCTCATGGACCGAGGATCATCAAAGCCTCCTTCAAAACAAAGAGAGAGGGCATTACAATGAACATCATCCAATGCTATGCGCCGACCAACGACTACGATGAAGACGCTAAAAACCAATTCTACGATAGGCTGCAGTCAATCTTCGGGAAGTGCCCAACCAAGGACCTGACCATTCTAATGGGAGATTTCAATGCCAAGGTTGGAAAGGACAACACTGGATACGAAGACGTCATGGGACAACATGGACTGGGAGGAAGGAACGAAAACGGTGAGAGATTTGCAAACCTATGTGCCTTCAATAAACTGGTCATAGGTGGCACCATATTCCCACACAAAAACATACACAAAGCCACTTGGATTTCACCGGATCACACTACACAAAATCAAATCGACCATGTCTGCATCAACAAAAAGTTCAGGAGGACGATGGAGGATGTGAGAACCAGAAGAGGAGCTGATGTAGCATCCGATCACCATTTGCTGGTCGCCAAGATGAAACTAAAACTCAAGAAGCACTGGACAATGGCGCGGACAACATCACAAAAGTTTAACACGGCCTTTCTTCGAGATGCTGACAAACTCAACGAATTTAACATAGCCCTCAGCAACAGGTTCGAGGCCTTTCATGACCTACTCAATGGAGAGGGAACCACCATAGAGGGCAGCTGGAAAGGTATCAAGGAGGCAATCGTTTCAACATGTCAAGAGGTTCTGGGCCAAAAGAAGCACCATCACAAGGAATGGATCACTGTTGGTACACTGGATAAAATTGAAGCAAGGAGGAACAAGAAGGTAGCAATCAATATCAGCCGAACAAGAGCAGAAAAAGCCAAGGCACAAGCCGAATACACAGAGGCAAACAAGCAAGTGAAGAGGAGCATCAGAACCGACAAACGTAAATATGTGGAAGATTTAGCGATGACAGCGGAAAAGGCTGCAAGAGAGGGAAACATGAGACAACTGTATGATACGACAAAGAAACTTGCTGGAAATTACCGTCAACCAGAAAGACCAGTGAAAAACAAGGAAGGCAAAGTAATCAACGATATTGAAGAACAACGAAACAGGTGGGTAGAACACTTCAAAGAACTCTTGAATCGACCAGCTCCACTGAACCCACCCAACATCGAAGCAGCACCCACAGACCTCCCAATCGATATTGGCCCACCAACAATTGAAGAGATCAGCATGGCCATTAGACAAATCAAGAGTGGCAAAGCAGCGGGACCAGACAACATCCCGGCAGAGGCACTGAAAGCAAATGTAACAGCAACTGCCAAGATACTCCACATCCTCTTCAGTAAGATTTGGGACGAAGAACATGTACCAACAGACTGGAAAGAAGGACTTCTCATCAAGATACCAAAGAAAGGCGATCTGAGCAAGTGCGACAACTACAGGGG
>NC_031497.1:20510492-20544487 GCF_000237925.1 Schistosoma mansoni
TACACTTGACGGAGAAGCTTTGGAGGATGTGGAAATCTTTACATATCTGGGTAGCATCATTGATGAACACGGTGGATCAGATGCAGATGTGAGGGCGCGGATCGGCAAAGCAAGAGCAGCATACCTACAGCTGAAAAACATCTAGGAGCTCAAAACAATTGTCAACCAACACCAAGGTTAGAATTTTCAATACAAATGTCAAGACAGTTCTTCTGTATGGGGCAGAGACGTGGAGAACTACGAAAGCCATTATCCAGAAGATACAAGTGTTTATTAACAGCTGTCTACGCAAGATACTTCGGATCCGATGGCCAGACACTATCAGCAACAAGTTACTGTGGGAGACAACAAACCAGATTCCAGCGGAGGAAGAAATCAGGAAGAAGCGCTGGAAGTGGATTGGGCACACTTTGAGGAAATCACCCAATTGTGTCACAAGACAAGCCCTCACATGGAATCCTGAAGGTCGAAGGAGAAGAGGAAGACCAAAGAACACATTACGCCGAGAAATAGAGACAGACATGAGAAGAATGAACAAGAACTGGAAAGAACTAGAAAAGAAGGCCCAGGACAGAGTGGGTTGGAGAAAGCTGGTCGGCGGCCTATGCTCCATTGGGAGTAACAGGCGTAAGTAAAAAAAAAAGTAAAGTGTCATAACTAAGTGGTTTCACAGTTAAGTGATTAATATGAACACAAAATGTCCAAATCTCAATCACTCATGAGCTTATTGACTTTCATTGCTGAAAACACTTTCATACTAGAACGAAATACCTCTTCAGTATTTACTAGTTTTCCTCGATTTTTAACCAAGTTCAATTTTTAATATAAAACTTAACATTCAACACTGTTTATAACTACTTTAATCAAGAATAAATCTTGATCATGAATTTCAACACAGCTACTACTTGATTCAATGAAAAATTAATCTAAAATAAAACAATCTTTAAACCTATGATGGCTGATTATAAATATTGAATCTTTTTTTTCTATATGATCATATTGTGATGTGGTCTACTTATATCCACATAAGTAGTATGTAGTGATGTTCAGACATAGGATGCATTTTGGCAGAAGATTGATAAGGGACAAATAGGAATGAAGCGCAATCGGTATGAAAATGCATGAATAATGAAATCAGAGAAGATAGACTGATATTAACAAAAGGAACAGTAAAGATTGTGATAATTGATTGTTATTTTGCAAATTAACTGTTTACTGTATGGTTATCAGAATTTAGTGAGACATTCGATTATCCCAACCCGTGTTCTTGTTCACTACAATATGAGTTATTACATAATTATTGAGAGTAAAAAATTAATCTTAAACAAAAATGTTTATTTCTAATTTTTACATTTTTATAATATAATTGAACTCAGAGATTTTAGTAAGTTGCACAAGCAAGTGGCTATCAGGACTCGATAGCTCAGTGGATAACGCGATGGCGTTTGAAGCGAAAGATATTGAGTTCGAGTTTCAGAGTGAACATCAACTCTGAGATTCAGGTACATCCAACTGACGAGTACCAAACAGAACGAAACGCGCGTCAAACTGGATTCCACTGCTAGCCATTATCCATCTTTGCTTATAAAATAATATTTCATTTAAATGCATATAATTTACTCATTAAAAATTTTAACAACAAAAATTATAATATTTGAGTAGTATAATATGAATTTATCTTAAAAATAATAAAGAAAATTCGGCGAAGAAATTTTTTTTTCAGCGAAATCATCTACTTAAACTGTAAATTCATATTTATAGTTGTATAGTAAGTATATGTCTATGGAAGGATGGAAAAGATTGCATCAAAAATTGATTCTAGATCCATATTATCAGATGAGGTTATACAATAATCAAGGGTTAAGGAAATAACATCAGGATGGTAATAATATATGTCTATAGAAGGATAGAGAGTATTGTATAATAAAGTAATTTGAAATTCTAAATATCGAAAAAATTTTCTTCTCTGGTTTGTTTTTATTTTTATTAAACATTATATAGAATCTTAATTAAATGCATTTATGTATTTTTAACTCAGTTTGTATCATAAGTTGTAAACAAATGATGTACCCTCAAATGCCCTGGTACGGCCGAGAGTGAGGAGAGTCCTCTCTCCCCCTCAAAATGCTCTAACATGGCCATGCGTATATAGCCTATGCCAGGGAAGCCCTACTCACTGCCTTCTCGAGGCATCACCGTTGTTTACGAAATTAAGAGGACGAAAATCGAATATCCGGCGCTTTAACCGGGTTGGTTGGCACGAAAAGTCCACCTAAGGAACTTGGAAAACCCTCATTCCAAACTATTGGTGTACATGGGTCCCAGTATCCTGAGGGAACAAATGGCGTTATGCATCAATCGTTGGTCACCGACTACCATGGGACTGCATCTCCTTACGATGCTCCACTGCCTTGTGGATCAGATGTTTAGATCAAAGGCTCCGGGTGTGGCCCCCTAAGAAAACCACCTGTTTCAGTTTGGACAACCGGGCAGTATCACAGCCCTTACACAAATCAAATGAGATTTGTGCGGCGCATATATATCTGGTTCCCCTTTGTACCAATATTTATGTGTTTAAATAAATAAATAAATGATGAGAATCTAATGACTGCGAAAACGATACATCCAAACCTATCATCCTTCCTTGGCCCCAATTCCTTTTCGTAGTATGTTTCGATTATTTTTTCCATTTTTTTTTTCATTTTTTTTTATTTTTATTATTGATTTTTTAAAATTGGTGTTCTGTAATTTTAAATTATAATCAGTTATAAATCAATAAATAAATCCCAATGAATAGAAAAATTAGATTTTCTGGCGTTTCGTCACTCAGTGTAAGCCGCTTCTTCAGAGAATAAATAATCAAATCAAAATTAATCCAAGTTATTATTATTATTACTACCTCAAACAAGTTTTTTTTTATATTATTATTCAATTTTTATTATTATAACCTTTAAGTTTGTTATTTTTCTTCATATCTGTCAATTCAACAATTATCTTTTATAATTCAGACCCGTAAATTATTTCCATTCGGATATTATTTCCTTAACCCTTGATTATTGTATAACCTCATCTGATAATATGAATCTAGAATCAATTTTTGATGCAATCTTTTCTATCCTTCTATAGACATATACTTATCACACAACTATAAATATGAATTTACAGCTTAAATAGATGATTTCACCGAAAAGAAAGTTTTCTTTGCTGAAACCTATTTATTTTATTATTCAATGACAGGATGGATTATTTTGACCATGAATGAGTAGTATAGTAAACAAAAGATATGAATAAATTTCAAAAGCCGAATAACATTAGCATTGAAAAAAACTAAAGGGTCAGAAATAAACGATTGTGTACTAAGTAAAGACTAGTAATGGTTAAGAACATAATGATAAAAGCTCAGTAAGTTGAAAATCAAAATAATTGAACTAGAAGAAAGTCCAGAAAGATATTGTGATGATCAATTGGTTAAAAGTTCTGAAAAGAACTAAATATTGTTACCAGCTAAAGCTAACATTACCAAAATCAAGGACTAACAACAGTTTCCTCTCATACACTAAGATTAGATTTTTATGCACCTGATTGCAATGTCTTCAAAGAACTTTGGAAGACTGAAACTCGAATGGATATTATTTGTCTCAAATAATTTAAAGATATCGTCCTAATGTCCTATGTCTAAGAGATGACAATAGATTGCGATATTCGAAGTATTTCTTCAATCTAACCGAATATCTCCGGAAAGGAACTAAGATAGGCCCTCTCCTCTCTTCAACCAGTGTAGCTACTTTGACAGATATATGTGGATTTGCGAACACAGTTAACGGAAACACTTAAGAGAGATACCTGTAGCTTTTCATCAATTACCCCTTAAGCATCGTCACTTTCAAAGTTGTAATGTAGAAAAGCTGATTTTTCACTGACTGTTGATACATCCGATTTCTTTTCTCTATTGTTTTTATATTTACAAATGGAATTTCATGGGTTGCTGTTGTCTCTCAGGTACTTTTGACTTAGTCAATTATTTTACCACTTCTTATATGGTATATATCATTTCTATTCAATAAAATGGTGTTTTTGACAAATGATTTTTTATAACTGATCGAAAAAACTACCAGAATTCAAGTATAGACCTATGTTACTCTCTTCATGATAAACGGAACTGTGTATGCAAAATAATTATAATAAAATGAACAAGTTTAAAACCATTAGTGAATACTAATGGTGACTGTCATCTGTCAATGTATCAAAATATACCTCCCTTTGTCATCTAACTGTGGTGTAGGTTACTTATATCCACATAAGCAGTATACAATGGTGGGCGGGTATTGAATGTATTTCAGTAGAAGATCGATAACGAAAGAACGGAAACGAAACGCAATTGGTATGAAAATACATGAACAATAATAATCGGAGATTATGGGCTGATATTTGCAGAAGGAACAGTCAAGATTGAGACAATTGATTAATACTTTACAAATTAACTATTTACTGTATGGTTGTCAGATTTCAGTAAGATAGTCTGTAATTTTCGTGTCAAATATATTCGATTGTGCCCACTCGTGTTCTTGTTCACTACATAACCACTTTCTGTGCAATAAATGTGCAGAATATTATTTGGTCTAATATACATTCCATTTTAAGATAGAAGTATATGTTCGGTAAAATCATAATCTAAAATAATAGCAGAATAAGTTGTTTATATTACAATTAAATAAGTAATGATGATAAACAAACTAGTTGTTGTACTTCATTGTTCAATTGTCAATCATCAGCAATAAATATAATAGCAAATTATACGTTACCAATGAGTACAAGTTAGATTAACTTACATTATTTATGGGGAATAACACAGAATTTGTTAAAAATTAGAAAACAAGTTAGTGAACGTTTATGTCCAGGTTTATGTAGGTTACGGAGTACCTGAGAAGATAGTCAATATCATACGGAACTCCTATGATGGATTAAATTGAAAAATCGTTCATGGAGGACAACTCACTGACTCATTCGAGGTAAAGACCGGTGTTAGGCAAGGTTGCTTACTCTCATCCTTTCTCTTTCTCCTGGTGATCGATTGGATCATGAAGACGTCAACATCTGGAGGAAAGCACGGGATACAGTGGACAGGCAGGATGCAGCTGGACGATTTAGACTTCACAGATGATCTGACTCTTCTATCACACACGCAACAACAAATGCAGGAGAAGACGACCAATGTAGCAGCAGCCTCAGCAGCAGTAGGTCTCAATATAAACAAAGGGAAAAGCAAGATTCTCCAATACAATACAACATGCACCAATCAAATTACACTTGACGGAGAAGCTTTGGAGGATGTGAGAACCTTTACATATCTGGGCAGCATTATTGATGAACACGGTGAATCTGATGCAGATGTGAGGGCGAGGACCGGCAAAACAAGAGCAGCAAATTTACAACTGAAGAACATTTGCAACTCAAAACAACTGTCTCTCAACCAACACCAAGATCAGAACTTTCAATACAAATGTCAAGACAGTTCTACCGTATGTGGCGGAAACCTGGAAAACAACAAAGGCCACCATCCAGAAGATACAGGTGTTTATTAACAGTCGTCTACACAAGATACTTCGGATCCGTTGGCCAGACACTATCAGCAACATTCTACTGTGGGAGAGAACAAACCAGATTCAATCCAGTGGAGGGAGAAATCAGGAAGAAGCTCTGGAAGTGGATAGGACACACAGTGAGGAAATCACCTAACTACGTCACAAGGCAAGCCCTCACATGGAATCCTGAAGGTCAAAGGAGAAGAGGAAGACCAAAGAACACATTACGCCAAGAAATAAAGACAGACATGAGAAGGATGAACAAAAATTGGATAAAACTGGAAAGGAAGGCTGAGGACAGAGTGGGTTGTAGAATGCTGGTCGGTGGCCTATGCTCGATTGGGAGTAACAGGTGTAAGTAAAGTAAGTAAGTTATGTACGTTACTTAACTGAATTTATAATATTGGTTATTTCCTAGCGATATTTAATGTACATTCAAAAGAATGTGTTAACATTGTTCTAAATTCAATAAACGAAATATAATGGTAATTCACACTAATTTTCATAGTTGAAATCATGAGTCAATTGAAGCTAGACCACCATGGAAAACCTGGAAGCAATAGACGGTTGTTTCGTCCTATTGTGGGATTCCTTAGCAGTGCGCATCCACGATCTCGCCCCACAAGATTTAAACCCAGGACCTACCAGTCTCTAAAATATTTAATTATAATTAATTGATCAATCATTAATATAATTTATTCTTACTTTTTTATTTGAAACAAATTAATCGAAAATAGCTGCTTTGTATGAATTACACTTTTGTTGGTAAGAAATAAATTAACGAAAATATGTAATAAATGATTAGAACTAATGATTTTTCCACACACACACTTACTGTAAGGATTTCTTTCACAAAATTTCATCAGTATATTCGGAATTCATTAGTAAAACAGCTATTTCAATACTTTAAATTGTGGCTGATAGCAAAACCCAGAATGTATGTTTCGTCCTGTTTTGGGCCTCTCAAGTAAATGTAGCAACCTCAGAAAAAACTAATAAATATTTAGTGATCATTTCATTCTTATTAAAACTTATTATAAATGATATAATTTTCTTTGCTCAAAGTAACCATCCGGAACCACGAGATCACAAACTTAAAATTAAAGGATTACGTTTGCAAACTTCAGTCTATTTCTTTAAAATCTTCGGTGGAGATAAAATGAAAGTTGTCAAATCATTTAAGTGTATCTTAGTCAGTGATTATGGTCATGTTTCCTTCCATTTATTCACTAAATTGTACATATTCTTGAGTAGTCTCTATTACAGAATTAACTGGAGGTATGAAGAGGGCGTTGACTTTGTCCGATGTAGTGGTTTTCGTAGTTGGAACAATTTATTTTGTAGATGATGTTCAGTTTTTCTTCTTTTGTCATCTCATCCTTTTGATTGCATAGGATTGATTGAAGTGATTTCGTTGATTTGTATGCTACACTTATTCCAAAAGGCTTCAACAATCTCATTGTAATTTCTAATATATATATGTATATATATATATATATATCCGTTACATTCGAATAAGATTAGTTTTACTACGAATTGAATTAGAATACGGCAGGAGTATATAACAGGTGCCACTTGTTTCTTCAGACAAATTCATCCAAAACTCTTATTGGCAGTAAAAACACAAAAATACCAAAATTTTTTACCACATTAGCTTGAATTCGTAACGGAGAAAAATTTATAATGGAAAACTAATTAAACGCATTGATCAAAGACTATATTTTATTCTGATGAAAGTGCAACTAACTTTTAATTAATTTGATCATCCGAAGCCATCCAACTTAACAAAATCATTTCCTCATTGGCGACCAGCTTCTTAGTGAGTTCAAAAAGTCTGTATTTGATGTTGTGGCCTGTAAAGTTTGACAGTCACTTATCGGTGAAACTGGCTAAAAAAATTTGTCCCACTTTCCATGATTTTTAATAGGCCTCCGGCAAGTGTCAGTTCATCATGAAAAGTGATTTCAAATGTCTTATTTTATCAACTTAATTAAAATATACTGTTGTATTGTAATATCCTTCTTACCTTGAAATGAACTAGTAAAAGTAACATACTTAATTGAACTATGGGTTAACAAGTGACTATTTTACTCCACTAAGTGACTATTTTACTCCACTAACTGGTGAAATTATTAGTTGATTAACAGATCATCAACGACAAAAGATGCTTAGTAGGAATGTTTCCTGGGTTCTGTTTGCCGGAATCTACTATCCAAACAACACATACAACCGGTAGACTTTGACGAAAGCAGTGAAAAAAAAAATAGATATCTATATATATATATATATATATATATATTCATTTATTTGAACTTTTTAGTTCTATAATTTGGACAATAAACATTCTCGGTATATAAATTTACTTAATCAAATAACTTATCATATTTCAGACAAAGTTTCCTAGAATTTTATCTATCTACTGATTGGTCTTTCTAACTCCTTGTCTAATGTAAGTTCAGTAATACTCATTAAAGTGAAAATTTTTCTAATCAGACAACCTTGAACAGGAAATGGAAACTATAGATCACATGTTTGGTTTTAATATTAGCTATACATTTTAATTTGTCTTTTATTTGGTCAAACAACTATGAGACTAAATTATTGACACAGTTTCCGTTGTTAAGACAAACAGACAAGTAACCAAGTGTGGTGTTTTATGAAACTAAATGAATCTTCGTGATCACTGAATATTTTGAAGCATCAACAAAACATAAATTTGCTGATAGTCATCCAGATAATAGTTCCATTTTGAGTGACCGGATACAACCATGAGAAAATTCTGTACATTTCGTGCTTATCGATATTCAGTAGTAAGGTGCATCTTTGTGATTGAAGTTGGAGCGAATCAATCACATTTAAGATAACGCCTCTTGGATTCGTCTATACGGCTATTGAGTTTTCTTGCTTTATAGTTGATGTCTGTTGTCAATGAAAACCCTTACCTTAATTTCTTATTCTGATTCCCAACCTTAACTCCTAGCCTTGATTTCAAAGCCTATTTTGATTACGATGATTAAGCGTTGCTTAGCAAGGTCACTTTTATGATCCCCCCCCAAGGTCGTCCAAATACTTTACTCCTGCTATATTGAAATAACGTATGTTTTTAACAGGAAGTGATTCATTTGTAAAATGACTGATCGGGATATTGAATGTTATAGCCCCGCTGTTTATTACTTATTCTTGAAACAAGGGATCACTACAATTCCCATGACGTGAAGTGAGAATATCAAGACTGATAGAAGTAGAGATATATTAACCCAAAAAACACGACGATGACTCTAATCGAAAACACATTCATTTATGTATTGATTTGTATACACATTTGGTTATCAATTAAGAAAAAGCCACACAGGAAAAATGGCCAGAATTATAATAAATAACATACTGCATATCGTACTGTACATGGTTCACATTAATTTAATACAAAGAACATTGTATCTTGAATAAACATCACACTGAAATAAACCAAGGTTATACGGAGTATAATATCACACCGAAAATAAAACAAATATTGCACTAGATAATCATCATATCACTGAGTGAAAACATTTCGAGTCTTTGGAGAAGCGTTAGCCGCCTCATCTCGCTGAAGAGCTCCGAATCAAGTCCTAAGTCTTTCTAGTGGCTGCTTTCAACAGTGAAAATCAGATGATGATATTTTCGAACTTGTTCATTTTACCACTCGGCAGAGTTTTATTTTGAGACACACTCTTCTGTTCGGATTTTGCGAAGAAATTAGCACTTCTAGCTGAAGCATTAAGCTCAACAGTCTATATCTCACTCATATATCTTGAACTTTGAAGTCTAATAAAAATAATAAATGTTCGAGCAACTCATCAACCAAGTGTTATCAATAATTGTACTTGCCGTATAAGTAACTCATGATCTGAATTAAGTAATTATTTATAAAATCTATTTTATAACCGAGTATTCTGTAGACGTTAGGTTAGTTCGTTATGAGCAGAAAGTATCTGGATAACCACTGAAAATCGAAGAGTACTGGATGGCTCTTTCGTCTTAATTTGAGATTTTCCAATAGTGTGCATTTATGACATCACAAAGGATTGAGCTCAATATTTCGGGTTTTCATGGCAATCATGATATCATTAAACAAGACGGTTTGGGGTTCGATAGTGCATGGAGTTGTGATTTCACACTTCAGAGTCCGAAATTTGGTTGAAGCACTTGTTTAGTATTGCCTAGTTTTCAAAGGTCCTTCAGCTGATATCAAGTTTTGACAGAAGCTACCTACACGCCTATTTTTCCTATCATATGTCTATTTACTTAGATGGAAGCATTAAAACTCTGATATGTTTGATAACCCTAGCTACATTCAACCAATCTCACACATTATTTGTTCGTTACAGTGGTCACCAATAGCTTTTGACCGATTCACAAGCGGAGAGAAATACCGATAACAAGTAATCACTGACTACATAGTGGTGCATTTATCTCGAAGCAATTAGATCAACAAACATTACTACAATACACAATAACAGTGGGAGTAGCGAAAGATAACCATTACAGTTCAATATTCATAAGATTTTAATTAAAAATGTCATTTTTGATGTGATACATTCAAACCGAGACAAACCGGATAAACATAAGGTACTAATCCATGGAATGAAAACGAAAAGTTATAATATCATTATCTGAGAGACCACTATGTATTCAAATGGCAGATGGTGTAAATCGTCAGAGATTCTGATTTATATTATCCTTTCACTGGGTCAAAGATTTATCTCTTAAGAATGCAGATGAAACTCTACCAAATTTGTTAACTAGGTGTTTTTTTCAGAGCTTACTTCTAATATTTGACTCCATCATAGTGTTTGGACGGATTTCTCCATTGGTTAGAGGGAAGAAGTAAATATCTTATATATAGTTTAAGATATATTTCTACCGAAGCATAGGTATTTGAAGGCTGCTCTCTTAAGTAAAGCCTAATTGGTTGCCTTGTTATCTTTAAATTTGTTCTTGATTAAATAAAATTTTATCTCATAAGCAACTCGAAATCACACTATCTGGGGTTTCTGATTGAATAATCCTTTCTGTCACTTCATTCACTGAAGTATTTAATGAGATCATCTGTACTTTTATAAGATTTTCTAAATATAGTTTGTTAGACATGGCGCTGTTGCATGTTTTATTATCCTTCTGGTCATTCAATCAACAAACATTTGTAATACTATCGATCTTTCCCTTAAATGTCACTGCAAGTAGTTGTTCATTTTGCCTACAGTTTTATAACAGTGATAGATCAATTTTCAAAAGTATATCTGGTAACTTTAATCATTATGTATCACAAATATTTTCGCACAATATGGTTTACATCTTTAGGTGGTTTGATTTATGAACTGAAAGGAATTCAGCCTGTGTTCTGACTTTTCATAATTTTCACATTTAAGTTTCTGTTTCTCTTAAATCATCAAAGGGACTAAGTTCTGGGCAGTTTAAACCAAAAATGCCATATCTAACTTTATTTTCAAAATATTAATTTTTTATGGCTTTCACATGAGAAAGAATATCCTATTCCGAAAACGGTTTATGATTAGATCAACTTTGTCGAAATATGTTGTATTTGTCAAAGTATAAAAGTGGTTCGAGTATGAATTACATTTTCGGTCGATTGAACAAGTATGATCCTTGATAAGCTAATTGTGAAGAACCCTATCATGAAACAAAATACATCCTTGACTCTTTAATTTACACGTGAAGAATTGCAAACACGTTTTTACGACTATACTTTAAGAGAATCCAGGGATTCCCTTGAATCAAGCTCATCTTAACCTGTTAAATAATACCTCACACCTCAGTGGTGTTCAAATGACATTGCTTGTTGCTGACCTATTTCAAGGCTACTGAATCATAAGTTGAAAACAACTCATTTTTCAACTGGTTAATTATCTGTTACCTCAATAGCAAACGTAAAACAATCAATGCGGAATAGGTAAATATACATTAAGTTTAAATCTATCTAACTAAGCAAAATGAATGATGATTAAATGCATAGTTAAGCTAGAACGAAATGGGATATTTGTAAGCATTTTTCCCATATTTTCCTGGTTTTGTATGAAATATTTGTTAGCTTTGAATATAGTTAACACAACTATGCCATCAACAAAAATTAATTTTAACTATCAATAGTTTAATAACAAAATTATTGATAAAAAATATTCATATGTACTTTATGATTTCAGTATATTCAAATACTCACCGGAAGGTTTTCACTAATATAAAAATCCTACAAAGTCGCTATTGAGGTATGAAGTTTAGTGTTCTAAAAACATTCAAACCTTTCAGTCCGTATCTAACTACGAGTCGCAGTAATGATAAAATGTTTCGAATTGTTGGACTTTTTTTCGAGTATGTTCTAATAATGATGTCTTAGACAATAAATTATCTAGCTCGGGGAAAGAAAAATCGTCAACTTATTTGAATATCAATATTATCCCGTGTTATAATTGCCTATCACTAATTGAGTTTTTTCGTCATAATTATTTAAACTACTAGCTGCTAAATACATAATGATCCAAGACTTGTCATCTACACTTTGATGACAATGGGTTTATCGTTGATAAGAAGATCGTTTTCATCAGGCTACAGAAATATAGGTACTTATCCTGATTAATGATATTATCTGTTAATTTCTAATATCCCTTGCCTCACGCATAACGACCTATGATCCTGAATGACAAGTTAACATTTGAGGCAATACTGAAGTAACAGTTACTTGGTTGAAACTTTGCAACCGTGGGGGTTGTCGAAACGGACTGTGTAGTTAACCAAAAATTGGCCAGCTTTTCAGTCTACAAGGTCATCACATCTTAATAACCAGCTCGAAGATACTAGAAGAAACTCTTTTGCACTCCAGTGGAGAGTCGTGCTTCTACTTAATTCACTCAAATTATAGTCGCACTATTTATCTTGTGGTAATTAAACTACTGAAGAATAATAAGTAGTCACACAAAATATGTTCAATGCCTGCACCTACATGTCGGGGCAGTCAAAGATTCGTGATGTTAGTACTTCTGTTCCTTATAACCAATTGCCCTGATATGGCCGAGAGTGAGAAGAGTCCGCTCTCCCTCTCCAAATGCCCTCACATGGCCACGCGTATTTACCCTCTGTCAGGGAAGTCCTACTCACTGCCTTCTCGTGACCACGGTGTTGTTTACCAAACTGAAAGGACGAAAAGCGATTTTCCAGTGCTTTAACCGGGTTGGTGAACACGACGAGTCCACCTAGGGGAGTTGGAGAACCCTGATTCTAAATCATAGGTGCACATTGGCTACAGTATCCTGAGGGAACAAATGGCGTATGAATCAATCGTTGGCCACCGACTACCATGGGACTGCATCTCCTTACGATGCTCCATTGCCTTGTGGATCAGATCTTTAGGTCAAAGGCCCCGGGTATGGCCCCCTAAGAAAACCACCTGTTTCAGTTTGGACAACCGGGCAGTATCATAGCCCTCACACAAATCAAATGAGATTTTGTGGTGCACATGTATTCGGTGACCCTTTGTACCAATGTTTATGTGTCCCCATAAAATATATCGACTAGTTGCTGGTACGTTGTTAAAAATGAATAACCTTAAGAACCAACTTCTTTAAGCAAGTAGTAATGAGTCAATGTTCGTGAGAATAATATTTAAATAATCTAAATAAATTATCTGGTGAATTGCCAACGATGTCCTAGAGGCACTAATAAATGTTTTTTACATTCTCGCAAGTAAAATTTCCATCATACTTACCAGATTCCAGTAATTGTCTAGGGACGAAGTCATCAGACAGATGGGGTTAACTAAATATAGTGTTTACACACAATAGTACTACAACTCTATAAGTCTGGGGAACCTGACTGTTTACCTAAGCTGCCTAAAATATTGAATGCAAATCCATACATTTTATCAAGTTTAAATTTATTGAACCAGATGCTTTGTGCTAAACATCATATAGGGCACTTATGAAAGGTATTCCCAAAACAGATAACATCCTTAGTCGATAAACCACAGCAAGTTATGTTAAATAGGTTATTACAGCTAATATATAATCAAGAGGAAAGTGAAAGTAACTGGCGGTTATATAATGACTAGGTGCTTCGGCAAGCAAACAGGTAGTGTGTTCCAAACCTCTAAGATTTCAATAACTTCATTTAGTATGACTATTGTTACTATAACTGGCTTAGTCAGACCACGTTAAGATTTTTCAATACCCAGACAATGTGCTCCTAAAACGTTTATTTCCACACATTTAGGAGTTCTACGGGTTTGCTCTGGAGTGTGAAATTATTCATACTCATCTCACTTGTTGATAAACGACTCGCTTTAAAATCCATCTTTCAGATGACTTCGCATCTCTTTAATTTATAGAGTAATTGAGTGATAAGTAAAGATAGTAGAATCCAGTTCGGCATATTGGCTAGTAGTCCTAAATATTGTCCAAAGAGTATTTTAATATTCATGAACAGACCAATATACGAGTCAGAAAGAAGGCAACGAGCACACTTACAGGCATTGTATTTTGTAACTTGGCACACAGTGATCCACAACCTAGGCATCACAACATAAACATCGCGGACTGTTTAAAGATGTCTTTGGATGGAAGACAATTTATATATTCTCAAGCAGCAGTATTTTGGAAAGTGGAGCAGAAAATCTTGCTGATTAGCCAGCGTACACCCCAGCTTCCGAGCTCAATTCTGTCTTGACCCCAAGGTCAACCGCTTAAAAATACTGGTTAATGAAACCAACTTTAGGTTTATTTCTGTCTATGGAAATTATGTCTGTCAGCAAGTACCCACAATACTTCTGTTTGCGAGACAACCTTCTCATGCCTCTTAGATTACTGTGAGAATTTTTTTTCGGGGAAATGATAACGAAACATAACTTTGATACTATGCTAATTAGAAGTATTTGAACCATTGTACTAACTAGGAATTCCCGAAATAGTGTAATTTACAGAAAGTAGAATTAGATGAGCACCAATAAACGCATTATATTTGGAATCCTTAATAAGCAGGTTTTCAAGTACAAGATAATCATTAGTTCACACAGATACCACGTCCGTCACGACTTAAATTGAAATCTAAATTTTTCTAATAAATCATACTTCTATTTAGGTTCATCCTATGTCTGTCCGACTGTAGACTCTGTATGATCTATAATAAACTCATTAGTATTGAGATTAAAAACCGAAATTGGAACAGACTCACTAGGTTGTTGGAATTGTATTTGGTCAACATGTCCGTTGTGTGTACTCCAATCATTGATATCTAGAATTCGAACCATAGATTTTCTAGCAGTATCCTCCCTCATTAATAATGCTGGATATTCATATCCCCATGTTAAGAATAATGTGGCCTTATTTAAAACATATTTCTTACATTGACTAAAGGATCCAACAGATGTGACTTAATGGTGAGGAGAAACAACATTTGACATAAGACCATCCGGACTGTTGTTACGTTTGAATTCACTTGGAACTTATGCTTCAGATTGACCAAGTTTTTTTAAGAAGAAAATGTACATTGTGAGGACAAACAACATTTGATATGAGATTATCAGGATTTGATTCTTCTGGAATATTTTCCTCAAATTTACTAAGGATGTCATTAGAGAATGATGGATCCTTAGAAAAATCAACATCTATCAAAATTACATAAGATTTCCGATCATGATTTGGTTCATTTGACATATGTTTTAAGAGTTTTCATCAGAAAAATGTGAATCACTAGAACAACTTTTGTCTTATAAGACAAAAGAATAACTGTATACAGTTATTCTTGTATGACCGGAGATGAGGAGATTCAGCTCTTCCTTTCAAAATGCTCTCACACGACCCCACGTATACAGCCACTGTTAGGGAGGTCCCAACCACTACCTCATCGCGACGATGCTATTTTTATGAAACTGAGAGGGCGAAAAGCGAATGTCGTGTTTCGGTTTGAGTTCCCAGACATTATTCCAGCCCAGCGAGACTATAACTTATGGACTAACCAATCAGAGGTGTGTGAGAGATTTCAAGGTCACTGCACCAATTTCAGTACCTGTTGCTCTTGTACGGTCGACTCACAGAGGATTTTAGAGAAGACGCGATAATTGAGCAGCTACAACAAATGTGACTGCCAAGAAGTTCTTTTATTTGTAATCGTGGTAATCAAGTTGCTTGTGGGCCTCGTGCAGACTACCGTGATAACGTCTTTCGATGTGATATATGTTGGAGGACGTAGTCAGCATGACTATAATTTATGAACGACCTTTGAACGAGTCTTAAGTGACTTTGGGAAATATTAGACGATCAGTAAACAAACGGTAGGACTAAACTATACTGCCGAACCAATCAGAAGCTTTCGCGGGTTAACTCAGCGTCTACAAGAGAAGTGATCATAAGATTTCGGCGCGAAATTCAATTATCCATTTGGATAAATAGAGTTTTGGCATTATAGCTGATGTCAGTTCGTGATGAAAACCCTAAGTATAATTCCTAGCCTTAACCGTGGACTTTAAATCATAATTTGAATTCTTCACACAGGTTTATACCCTCATTTGGTCTTAGTTATTATGTTGACACTCTCAGAGTCACTCTAGCGTCGCTCAAATGTTGTCCATAACTTATAGTCTCACCCATGACCCTAAACCTTAACTCTAACCCTAAACCGTAAACCATACCAATATACCAACAACATTGAAGCTATATGGTCGAGGCTAAAAGAATTTTTGAGACCTTATCATGGTTTCAGAGGTCGACTACTATGGAGCCATATGGATGTGTTCCTGTACCGTATGCACTATGATTTTAGAACTTCTGAACCTATGTCTGACCTTGAGAAGTTTTTGACTCATGTAAAAGAAGTGTTTCCACTTTAATTCCTTGATTTTGTATAATAAATTTTTACTGCACACTAACTGTCTTCTGATTGACTAATATTTCTCAAGGTCATTTAAGATTCGTTCAAAGGTCGGCAGTATAGTTTAGTCCTACCGTCCAAATTGCTATAGCCGCTTAATTATCACGTCTTCTCTAAAATTCTCTGTGAAGTGACTCTACATGAGCATCAGGTAGTAAACTTGGCTCCGTGACTTTGAAATCCCTCAGACGCTTCTGGAGGATGTCCACAAATTGTAGTCTTGCGACGAAGTCTCCAAGAATGAGAACTCTTTTTGCTCGATCCAGATTGAGGCTAAGGCAAATTACGACAATTGTTGTGAACTGTATGATAAAAAATTTGACAAACTTGTGCCGAACCTTACGACATCCTTGTGGAATCACCTCTATATTTCCACGAGAACAGAAGTCATTATTAAACAACCACGACTCCTAGCGGCCCTGAGAGTGTAGTTCATCAGGACGGCTAAACAAAGTATTAGAAATAATCACTGAATGAAAATCAAGTTCATTCGTTACCTCAAAGTTATTACATAGTGTTTTTAGTTATTGGAACGAACTTTTAAACTTCGGAATCAATTCTCTTTCTAAAGTCGAAATATCTCGATCTTCCCATTTTGGGAAAATTCTGTCCGTTTTGAGAAAGACACAGTAAAGAGATGGCACAAAAACCCCAAACTTTCCCCTGGTTTGGAGAAATTTCCTCAGATTTTGGGTTTTCCTCAATATTTTCCCAGAGTTTTCAAACAATTTAGGAAAGTTCATCTGTAACAATTGATAATCCTCCTCCTCCCAAATCCATCCTCGAAATATTTCTAGAATTTCCGACAACTTCACGGGAGTTCGTCTATGTTCTGTGAACAAACCATAATGTTTTTTTCGTATTTAGTGGACATTCTGCAACATTTTTGGTTCTCCCCAGTACTTTCTTAAACTTCTGGAAAAACCATTGTCCAGAAAAGCATACCTGCAATTTACCACGCATATATTCGTAGTTTTTTTCTTTCGTTAACTTCGCGAAACGAATTCAATTATAAAGCAGTCAAACCAAAGTTGGCAACAAAAACATGTCTATTGCACACACAAAGAGTGCGTATAAAACTTTTCCGTGGAACTAACTGGACGATTCACAGAAGACAAGTATCAACACGTGGTTGCACTTTATTCATCTTATAGAAGTAGCTCAATCTTCACAGCATCTGTAATGACAAACTCGATAGATAAGCATTTCCGTATTTAAAAGATGGGCGTGCTATAAATGGGATAGTCTATTGAAGTTTAAAAAATGTACGTCTTCGTATTATTAACAATCGCTGTTGGGTTTCTGTTGGTTACGTTGGGTGGAAGTTGAACTGTCGTTCAGTGTTCCACAAGAATTAAAGAAACATTACTCTTCTGCGATACAAACGCAATGTCAACGCTCCCAAACTGCCAATGATAGACAAACGATTGTCCTATATCATAGCAATCATTCAAACGATGAATCCATAATGCCATGTGAAACATTGGTTACGTACCAATAATATTACTAAAATGTTTATTGAATCAGGAACTTACACTTGGATCCGTGAGCACTTGCGAAGCCAGCTGAAGATAAGATAGACAGGAAATAATTATTTTAATATAAATGTTTACCAGAGACTAATATAAAATCAGAAAAACATACTCAATTGAAGATTGAATGTGCATCTGGCTCAACCTTTCTTCAGATCGCCATCCACGTTGATTGACCCGTATAAGAAAGCCTGATTCTGAACAGGTTGCACTTCTGAACCGTGAACACTGAATATCTATGAATATATCAGGACTGTTGTGTGAATTACTTTCAGTCGTTCTGTAGAATTCCTAATTAATAGTACTTATTTTAATTTTCGTTCACTTGAGGTATAAGCAATTACCAGTTTCAGCGTTAGCGCGTAGGCTAAACAAGCTTTGGTTGACTACAGAAGGTCACTACATACGATCTCTGACAATCTTGTCTCCAAAAATTTCAAAAGCAACAGTCAAAACTTACGAGCTGGCCACGAAACTTTGTTCTTCCAATGCACCTTCAATAGAACGCACTTCTTCAGGTGTTTTCAATAGGAATGCGCAAGCTGAAGTGTCTGTGCTGCCTCTGTAACTGTCCTTCACAAACATGAACGAGCTTCTGATGTAAGCAGTTAGTTTGTGGATCTTACTAGACAGTTCAGTGACTGCTTTCCACACCATTTTTAACGTTTTGCTGTCGTGTTTACAACTACCTCAACTTGGAGGTTACTAACTGCACGTGAAGTAGATTGAAGCGGTGGTGGGAACACCTCTGTTTTCGATTAGCTGTTCTATGAGCATGTACTCGATGGATACTTATCTAGCGATTTTGGGAAATTTCCTAGTCAAAACGCTGGCAAGTAGAAGCTCAACTAGGGCACATGCAGCTTACATTTCAGTAACCTCTAGTTTTTCATTGGTGCACTAGTAGTCGTTCACTTTTCGTTTGACACCCCTAACGATGTATAAATTACGTACGTTTATCAATTCACCTCTTCGGCTTCTCAATTCCATACGACTTGCCATCGTGCGCGTTAGTGCTTTTGTAAGCAAGTCTTCAGTGAATGATACCTTCAGCCCCTCAGCCATATAGTGGTCATCTGAAGACAATGATTTTAAGGTGACGACAACTTACCACAATGATGCAGTGCAGTGCTTCTTCGTGTCGTGTCTACTTCACGTGCTAAAACAAGGTCTAAACGTTGGTACTGGAATGCGGACCAAACTTGATTACCTTAAAGCATATATTATAATTTATTGTTATTGCGTCGTAAAAGACCTAAACAATACCCTAAATACTAGATATCTATTCCCAGAACTGAGCAACATGGATTTAGAGTTTGCCCCGGGTTTTCCACAAAACCAAGAGATTGCGATAATTGTTACTAATGGCCTTATCCAATATTACATTTTCAGCGCAATATAGAATTCTTGGGACAAGGTTTTTCAGCAGTCTTCTTTTACAGAAAAAGTGAAAATTGAAGAAACTGACGACTGCATACATATATACGTAGGTTAAGTAGATTAACCACCTGGAATTAAATGAAACGTCTTTTCAAGATTATTTGAATCCGTACCGAGGACATTTTCTGCTAAGGTGGTCGCACCTCAGTTAAATTTTATTAGAAAGGCCAAAATCTTTTCCAGAAGGATAACTGCTTGAGCAATTTCCGTAAATTCGGTTTTTCGCATGACCTTTGCATTCTAGTTGGTTATCTTTCCTTAGTTCGCTAAACTGCTGAATGTTCGAATGTCATATTCTGCTATCATAAGAATGACTTTTGTGCCAATTTTGTCTGAGTTGCTTGTTCTGCCACAAACATCAAGTTAACTGCAACTCCGTCTTCTTCTTGTGTTAGCCATAGGGTTTGGTGTGTCGGGCATAAATGACCGTACCAATTCCGACAAGAACTGCTCGTATTAGAGTAGCTCGATCGTTGTCGTTCCTCGATCCTTAACATCTTAGGCCGTAGTGAACCCCTATTAACAAGAAGAAACGTCTTCGAACCTCAGTTTCAATGAAAATTGGGACACAACTATTCTTCGAACCTGTAGATATAGGAAGCATGACATCAGATGACTAATATACAAAAGACTTATTTAAGACACATTCAGCTGGTTCTCGCTTCTAATTCGTCTCCCACCTGTAAACTCTTCAAATAGTTTCCACATACTTGAATAGTTTTTACAAGATAAAGGCTTATAAGTAAACACCGAGTTCGAACATCTAATATCTACATTTTTCAGACCACTTAGCTTGCGAAATTCAATAGAGTTTTTCTCCCTATATACTCATCTTTTACCCTCCATAATCGCTTTAGCTGTGGAAATGTAAGTTGGTTTAAAATTACAAAAATGGCTTCAGTGGGACAACAAATATCAAAACAGAATTTAAGATAACAAGTGATAACCTTAACTGTGTTTTCTGGTGGGTCATTTGCAAACAATATTTTGAGTAATTTCTGTATTCGATTTTCGTTGCCTGATGTAAGAGTGTACCCTATCCGAGCTTGCCATAAAGTTTGGGCAGGACACTTATTATACGATTATCAGAACTGAACAATTGAACACTTTTGAAAGTCACATATATTACCATATCATTAATGAAGACTGGCTTTAAATGAGCATCTAAACGACTGGGGAAATCTACCTCGTTTAGTTAACCTGGTGAGGAAAGAAAGCTACAGTCACATGAATTTGTAGAAATATGGTCTCGTTCGTTATTAATACTAATATAATAGTAGACCTAATCCTAAAATTGTAGATATATCATGATGTGACTACCTAATCCATGAGATCTTACATGGAAGTCCCATCATTGTCTACACTGACTAGTCGTATCGTAACTATCAGCAATATGTTTGGCATTTTTAAAGAATACACTCAAGCTGGAGACAGAACATTATATTTAGTATGAATGAAAGGGACATATTACACAAGGATGACCACGCCTGCAAGACTGAGCCATGCCATACAATTGGTTTTGGGATGAATAATCCTGCGTTCATTATTGATAGCCCTTCCTCAGTGTAAAACGTTAAATATCTATTTTCCCAGCCATCTCATATTCAGCTATGAGGGTTGTGTGGTTAGGACCGATACCACTACAAATTAAAATCATCATATACGACTAAAAGTGAACCAGTGAAGTTAGTAACAGCAAATTCAGTGAATTCATCAGCAAAAACAAATATTGCAGATGATGTACAGTCTGAAGTCCCATAGGTATTGGCAACATAAACATAATTTTGTTCATTCAAGAGTTTTGGTGGCATCTCAAAGTTAAACCGTCTATCAAAACGTTTGAAAACTCAAAACATGCGAAAGTAAATTGACACCAATTCAAGTTTACAGATGTGGTCACACTACTGTCGCACTTTTTTATTGCTAAACCGTCCCTGACGATGAATGATGAAATTATATAGTGTCAACAGAATGGGCTGACACCACGTGTTCAGTGAAAAATTTTTAGTTATTCACTAAACAGATTGATATTTCAGATTTGTGTAATAGGATAGATGGCCTCGGCCTATGTTATTCCTTTTCTAGTATACTGTTGTGAATGTCTAGTCTTCTTCTTAATGAATCAATTGAAGGTGCGGACACCACTGTTTTGGGTAACAGATTCTACGAATGGACGTAGTACCCATAGCATACAGGTTTTCACACCGAGTCATCTATTCTTGGAATATGTTACCCGAAGCGGTGGTGTTCGCACCTTCACCTGATTCATTTAAGTAAAGACTAAACAATCACAAATTCAAAGCAAGATTGGATCTTCACAGAAACATAAATTTTGTAGAATAAAGTACGTCGCTTAACCTCCTTTCCTTACTACTGAGGACTGAAGACTAAAGACCAGCGTGGCTTTTACGAATCTGTTGCGCCACATGAGTTTTGCACTCTTTTGGCGGGTCCATCAAAAGTCTGTTGCAAACTTTCCGTTCAAATTAGCACTTTGTGTTCCCAAAATCACATTACGTCTAATAACTGTCGGTGTCCACTATACTCAAATAAAAAATATGAATGGAGTTACAGATATTGACTCATTACGTGCTAAGGTTCGCGATCAGGTAGCTTTCCTGTCATTATTTGCATCTTTTCAGGGTGATATAGTACGACGTCTGAAGGAAGAAAAAGCACCTGACAACGCTCTAAAGGAAGCTATCTCCGCCTTGAAGGCTTATAAGAAAGCTCTAGATGATAAGGTTAGCTAATTATTATGTCACTACAACTTCTAGGAAATTGAGCTGTCTCCCAAGGATCCTGCTTTTGATCGTGGTAAACTAGAGGATCTTTTGAAACAAAAGTTTTTCTACGATCAATCTTTCTCTATTTACGGAGGTGTGTAAACATTTCGCACCTATTGTATTGAAATTTGTGCATAGTTAGCATTGTTCCATAACTGTTTTGTATTTTCACCGAATTATTCTAGGTATTCAGGGTCTCTATGATTATGGCCCTATGGGTTGCGCTATGAAAGCCAATTTACTCTCCGCTTGGCGTCAATTCTTTATCTTGGAAGACCATTTGTTGGAAGTAGACTGCTCTATGCTTACACCTGAACCTGTTTTACAAGCATCTGGACATGTCGATCGATTCACAGATCTAATGGTTAAAGATGTGAAGACTGGAGATTGTTTCCGTGCTGACCACTTGGTGAAGTCATCACTTGAAGCCAAGAAAAGCAATAAAAAAACTCCTGAAAATGAAAAACAGGAAATCGATAAGATAATCGTACAGGTAATTAGTGCTGCATTGTGTTAGAGCAAAATATTTTATGACATATTTCTAGGGCAAAAAATTTTTAAAAAGGCGATTTGCATCTCCTAAGGTATTTAGAGTTGGAGTTAAGTCCATCAGTCTTGCGATAAAAAAACACGTACTTTTCGTTGTCAAATTAGTCGTCACACACAAACAGTACATGACAAATCAACTGAATAGAAAGCGATAAACCGACCGTAAGATATCGTGCCTTTTAAGTGACCTACATAATATTTATTCTATTTATCGTCCATCTAGTCTGATCACTCATATGGGTCAATTGTTACGGTATTTTAAAATGTAGTTTGTCATGTCTAACCTCCATTTAAATTAAAATATAAGGTTTTATGAATGTGTGGTCGTTATGATGCCTCCTAAACCTAAATTGCAAGTATACCAGTTTAAGACTGAAATCAATTTTGTCACATTGAAAATGTAGTCCAAATATAATAACGCAATGAAATATGCACATTTATAGACCACAGTAGTGATGATTGTCATGTTCTTCTAGTCCTCCAATGCTAAATTAATCGTACCGGTCAAACGCACGTGTTAAGTCACTTGAACTAGTGACCACAGTGTATCTTGGTGGCTGAAATTTGATCACCATTAAAGGATTAGACGAACATCACATTGCTGACCATTGTAAATATCTCAATCCTACGAGAAGTCAGTCACTGCTCGAACAGCCCAATGGTAACGTTACAGTAAAGTGAGGTAAGGACAGCTCAAATCCCACGAGGAGCATGGACCTCTAGATTGTATGTCTTGGTGATCAATACCACATGGTAGGAAAATTAGGTTCCTAGTTTCCTGCAGACTACCCCTTATTATTCAATATCAATAAAATACGTTCAAGGAATATTTTGAGATTAAGAAAGCTTATTTCAATCAGCAATTCACTAATTAGTTTGGATCAGTCTTGTAATGCTTGTGATAGGACGAAAGACTCAATCATTATCTCTACAAAACTATATATTAGTCTAGCGATTATGGGGTCCTTACTAACTACTGCAGTCGGGTCAAATTATTTTTGCCTTTTCATAGTGTCCATACTTTCCACATCTAGCTAATTTCCTAAATATCTTCCTTACCTTACTAGTCTTACTAGAAATCAGAGATCAACAAAATTATTTTGAAACAACACAAAGGAAGCAGCCATTTTTCTGGCAGAAGCATCTTGCTTATTAGTTGTGCCAAATCTGTGTACTGCTAGGGTTAACTTGTACGCGTATTGGTATACGAGAATTCGACCTTTCTGAAAATTCATATCTCCACATTAATATGTCTTTCCAATCCATTTGGGAACACACTTTTCACAAAAATTAGTTGTCGTCAGTCGGTCATGACCAGCGTAGGACGCGGCACACATTTATTTAAGTTGCCACACTATATTAGTACACCTAGGAATTATCATGTATGAGAGTAGTGGAGGCAGTAACATCATTGATAGTAGGACAGATTAAACTATTTATTCGGGGTTGCATACTTTTATCATGTGGATGCTTTTCAAATGCCGATCTTTATCTCTGTAAATCATCTTCCTACATCTTAGCTGGACAACTACGGGGCAGACGAACTACACCAAATTATACGTCGTTTTGATATCAAATCACCGACAACAATGAACGACTTGACTGAACCAAAAGAATTTAACTTGATGTTTTCAACAATGATTGGTCCTACCGGCCAATGTAAAGGGTAAGCTACTTGTGCCATTTTCTCAGCAGTTTACTTGTCTGTGGTAGGTTTTTACATAGCTTCCTGTGAAACATTATTTCAAATCGGTATTCTTAGTTTGCAATTTTGATGCAAATAAATCCTAACGACAGTTAAAAGACATGAACTAGTTAACAAGGGATATTTCTCCCATGAATTTGTGTTTTTAATGTGTTGTTAGGAATATTTAACCTATTAAGAGCAATAACTGAACTCCTATGTATGTTTATAATTTCTTTTTTAAAAAACAAATATATATATATATGTATATATTTCTAACCTTAGAAATATATTATTAGGGCTGCATTTTCAGTCTCTTCTCATTCAAATAGTAGAGCTTCATTCTACATCTTCACAATGCGTCTTATGATCTCTCAGTGACACATGGTTTTTAGTCTTTTGTATACCTCAGAAAAGCCATTTGATAATTTCATATCCATCCATTTCAACCAACCAGTGGTGAATTAAGTTTTAAAGGTTGCGTAGTAAAGGTTATGGATGTGATTAAAATGTTTTAGAAAAAAACTAATTGACTTCGAGTTCGCTGTAATAGCATGAAAGTCTGAATTGTTTTGCATATTTATTTAAACACAAATATTGGTACAAGGAAGTACCAGATATATATGCGCCGCACAAATCTCATTTGATTTGTATGAGGGCTATGATACTGCTCAGGTGCTCAGACTGAAGCAGGTAGTTTTCTTAGGGGGCCATACCCGGAGCCTTTGACCTAAAGGTCTGATCCACAAGGCAATGGAGCATCGTAAGGAGATGCAGTCCCATGGTAGTCGGTGGCCAACGATTGATTCATACGCCATTCGTTCCTTCAAGATACTGTAGCCAATGTGCACCTATGATTTAGAATCAGGGTTCTCCAACTCCCCTAGGTGGACTCGTCGTGTTCACCAACCCGGTTAAAGCACTGGAAAATCGCTTTTCGTCCTTTCAGTTTGGTAAACAACACCGTGGTCACGAGAAGGCAGTGAGTAGGACTTCCCTGACAGAGGGTAAATACGCGTGGCCATGTGAGGGCATTTGGAGAGGGAGAGCGGACTCTTCTCACTCTCGGCCGTACCAGGGCATTTGGAGGCTTTTACATACTGAATACCACTCATTTTGAATGTTGCGCATATTTTCTCTCAAGACTATAATAAGTTACTTTTTAACATAAATGAAAACATGGACTTCTAAGTAAATAGAGCTTCATACATAAAAAATTGAAATACGGTTCTATCATAAAGTCGAACGTCCTAACGACTGACCCACGCCTTCGTGGGTGAATTTATAGGCTTACAGAAGATTATTATCTCTGTCCTAGTTGTTAACTATAATACATTTCGACCTTTATCACTTCCACAAAATATACGTAATTAGATATTTGATGTTATTAATAATCTAACGTTTGTTTTCTAGTTATCTTCGTCCAGAGACTGCCCAAGGAATTTTCGTCAATTTCCAGAGGCTCTTACAATTTAATCAAGGTCGTCTTCCTTTTGGAGCTGCTCAAATTGGTTCTGCATTTCGTAATGAAATAAGCCCGCGTTCTGGCCTAATTCGCGTCCGAGAGTTTACCATGGCAGAAATCGAGTATTTTGTAGATCCTAGTGACAAACGTCATCCTAAGTTTGAGGACGTGAGAAATACAGAAATGCTACTTTATTCGTCGTGCGATCAAATGAGTGGCGAAAGACCTCGGAATGTTACTATTGGTGAAGCAGTCGATAGAGTGCGTTAAACTCCTGATCAATTTTCTTTTTACTTTACTGGGCACTAACATAAATTTAGTATATAACTGGCCAGTTTTGTTTACCAATATCAACGTTCAAGATCGTTTATGACTGGGAAAAATAGGTAACATTGCAATTTGACTAATGGAGACAAATATAGAAAGAGGATAATCCAGGGGGAAAATAATGGTTCTGTTCACTGGTTTCATCCATACTGAAAGTATCCCGCATACTTTGCTTGCATCCCGACCATAACTTTTACCTTGACGTGATGGTGAAGCTTGCATATCCAGTCGAGCTATATTATCTGTAACGCTTGCTCCTCTAGGTTCTGTCATGCCAAGCAAGTCCTTTGGGTAACGGTAAGACTAAAAGCAGCAAATCATGGTCCGAGAGTGAAGTCTCACGGCTGACTGTACAGGAGTGTGACAGTAGTCAAGTATTTCCCTCAAATAACTAGCATCTATATTAATTAGATAAGTGAGCAAATCGTTTGATGGGGTAGTGAAACTTCCTCATTTAAGGTGGTTGGGACATATTAGGTGCACCTAATCACTGCTTACCTCAAAGAGTGGTACTTGGTAACGCAGAAGTAGTTAGGAAAAAAGCTAGGGTCGGCCAAACCGAAATGTGGGATCAGTCTTTGACTGTTGGTCTAAGGCGAGTAGTTAGATGCAAACTGCCTAGTGAGGATCTTCGTGATAACGGCTATCAGTGGTTTGAAACTTTAAGTACCATGCCTCAAATTGGTCCACAGTGGCACAGATGTATTCACTCTTTATGTTCCTCTCAATCTTGAATCCCAGTATTCCTTCATACTTACCTCCCACTTCGTCTTTCCAAACCATGTTCCAAAGATTTAGTCTTTCATTTTTCACTGCCATTACATTACTTCAATCTCTTTCGTCACTTTCATCCTGTCGTGCCAATCCAGTATGGGGGGCTAGGGCCAATTCACGTATGTCCCAGGTCCTTTATTGATGATGTCTGTCTGTTTGTCTACCTTTCTTTGTATAACATCTCGGTTATTTATTATTTGACTATGGTAATGATTGCCCATATAGTTCTGGTGACACCCAAATTCTTTTACTTATCGAAGTTTGAGCAGCCATGTTTATCCAGTTCAAATACTTTCCTGTTTATTAAGTGTGTCTTCATGTAAGAGCGATTGTTTGGTTGTATTTTGTTCATTTCCTTATGATAGAGTAATGTACTGCTGTTGATTATCCTCGTTCACGCAAAATACAGAAACAATTGTTAGTTTGCATCATATTAAGGATTACCATGTTGGCTACAAAATTATGGGATGTATAAAGTATTTGATACACTTTCTTCGTATTTAACTTAACAATGTCACTCACATCTTTTTAATGGTCATGAAAAATCTACTGTTTCAGTCTTACGTACCTTTGAATTCTGGTACATTTGGGTACCAAAACATGTATACACCACGGAAATAATGAAATTCATTGATAAAGAAACGGAAAAGGGAAGGGAGTACAATGAAAATCAAATAAATGAGCGATAATAATACATAATAAGAAATACTACTTTCAGGTTTTCCATGGTGGTCTAGCTTCCATTGACTCATGATTTCAACCGTAAAATTACTAAAATCCCCACAAACCCCCCTTCTGGAAATACTACTCAGTTAAATTTTCAATCAACAAATACCTCTTTCAGTTAGAGAGTTCCTCCCACTTTTATGAAGAATATAGAAGAAAACTACAGCACCACTAAGTTCTTTTCTAAGCTATATCTGATAACATCTCAATCCACTGAGTTACGCAGTATCGTATTTTGATTTTTTCATACTACATATACACCTTAAAGATGGATATTTACTTATCTCTAGAATCTTTTGATCAGTGATATTAACTATATACCCACTACTTGTGTATGACTATGTTTCTTATCCGATTCTATGATAAGCGAACAAAACATTAGACCAATTCGGTCGTGTTGTAACCACATATAGTAGTCGTGAATCACGAATTGTGCTAGTAAATCAAAGTTTATCTGAATGACTTATACAAATAAGTGACTCAGTGGTTACTGTGACTTTTATGGGCAATGGAAACCATACTGACAGTAAGAATATTTGTTGTATATACTTCACCTGTTAGTTCATTCCTAACAGGATTTCTATTCATATGACAGGTGCTTACATCATTGTGAACAGATTGCTTAACCCGAATAGATCTATTTTTCGAATCTAAATCTCTTTATTTCTGTATGACTGAATGCTGAGTTGTGTATACCTTCCTCTATGGTATTCCATTACTCGGTCCCTTAGTTGACGTAAGTTAACGTAATCGGCCTCCAACGGGTAAATAATGTAACGTCTAGTTCTTAGCGCTGAACGAAGTTTATTTCTTTTTATGCGGCCGTTGAGTTAAAAGACCTGACGTCCTCTTGCGACTCAAGTATTTGTGTAACGATAACTCTAGACTAGAATAACAAAATAATTTTACTTGACGTTTCGGTTAAGTCTTACTGGTGTTTGTCAGAAACTAAAGGTTTTTCTAGTACTTTATTTCAGTTATCTATTGTTTTACATATGATAATATAAGTAACTGTATTTGAATATTTCTATCGGTCCTTTTGTCTTTGTAGGGTGTTGTGGCAAATCAAACGTTGGGATACTTTATGGCGCGAATACACTTATTTTTAATCCATATTGGTGTTGATGCAAAACGACTACGATTTCGACAGCACTTATCAAATGAAATGGCCCATTATGCCTGCGATTGTTGGGATGCTGAATGTCAAACAAGTTACGGTTGGATTGAATGTGTTGGTTGTGCAGACAGAAGTTGTTATGACTTAAATCAACATAGTAAAGCTACTGGTACCCGTTTAGTCGCGGAAAAACCTTTAGATGAACCTGTGAGTATTTCCCCTTATTTTTTACCTCGTGATGAAAGCAATGGTGGCCTGTTGCATTTAAAGAAACATTTGTCACTCATTTTCTCATGATGATTCTTAAATGAAATTTTTTACTGTATTATTCACTACCTATAGTAAAAATGTACAGTTTCTCAATAAGAAATCAGTTGTAAACGATTTAATTATTTCGTCATCTGAACACCCGTTAATACATATTATTTTGAAGTCCATTACTATCGTAAAAGTGTCTATTCCACATACATACTTCAGGTCAGATTAAAGATAAATCCCTGGAAAAGCAAAAAAATTATGTTTTTTAAACTCTATTGTTAATTGTACAAATACGATTAATGTATTATTATTTTTCTTTCCAATCGTAGAAAACTGTACAAGTCTGTGAATGTATACCCAATAAAGGTGAGTTAGGAAAAGTATTTCGAGGAGAAGCAAAAACCATCATACAACAATTGAGCTCACTTACTCTCGATGAATGTCACTGTCTAAACAATCAGTTGAAGAACACCGGGTTAGTTTCCAAAATATTGCTGAATAACCAACATTTCATCGCATCACTGTAGTTATAAGTACTATAAAACACTTTAAATTTTGCTTCATAATAATCTCATTCAAATCTTCTGGTCACGAACTCAATAATCTTTCTTATTTTTTATTTTTGTAAATATTAAGTTGTAATTCACTAGTTTATAAGGATACTTAGAATTTAACCAACAGGTCAGAGGTCCAAATACTGCTCTACCTACCTTCGTTAATGTAGCGAAATAGTTAATAAGTCTTCTTCTATGGACTAGTATTTTCTAACTCTTCACTTCACTCGACCAGTCTCAAAACTCAAACATAACTTAGAGAAAAATAGTAATACATTTCAAACCAAAAAAACAAAGTTTAATCAATCAGTTATATACCGATTAAAATGAAGTAATTTTCGCTAAATACTAATTACAGTACATTAATTAATACAATAGAGACGCATGGAAAATATAATAATGAAAGTTACACTTGATAAAAGTCAGTAAATGATGTTCAGTTTAAGTTAATTTGAGGATTCCATATCCCAAACAGCAGTATTTTTCCGAAAATTAAGTAGGATTACACGAGGTATGTTGAAATGTGCCCGTACATCTCTGGAAATAATCATGAAAATAAAATTAAAAAATAATTACTTCAGATTTTGATCAGTTTCTTATTGGCATATGTGCGTCCTGGATTCCACTGCTGGCCATCATCCATCTCTGCTTATAATGCTTGTGATTTAAGGCGATATCGAGACAATCCGCACATAGGCCAATAAGGGGCTGGTCAGTGGCAGTCTTAAACATCAATAGGAAGGTTCAAACAACCAATACAAAATGAATTAATATTTGGTTGTGTTAGGAAACGGGTTCTTTTCAGAAAAAAACAGGTTCCAAGTCTCTAGATGGTTGTAATCAGGCAAGCAACAACGTTAGCAGTTTTAGAATTAAGTAATATAACATTGTGTTTAGGTGGCTGACTAATTGCAAGTTTAAATTCCAAAATAGGCAAAAAATCAATTACCCAGTCAAGAATTGGATACATAGCTCTGTTGCATGATTGGATTCTCTTGTATTTTCCTCAAAAATAAAGGTAACAGTAGCTCCAAACTCTAGATTGACAGCATCGAATCCCCATATTCCCAAATGTTTAAATTATAGAAATCGTGTGTATATATCTCTGACAAGAGGGAATTTCCTTATCTCATTACAGCATGCACTATATGGTTTTACTTTTTCTGTTAATAACAGTGTTTTTTTCATACAACAACGGTAGACTAGCAACATTTATTTCTCGAATGTCCGGCGCTTTAACTGGGTTGGTGGATGTGGAGGATCCACCTAGATGAGTTGGAAAACCCTGATTCCAAACTACTGGTGCACATGGGCTCCAGGATCCTGAAGGAACGAATGGCGTATGAACCAACTGTTGGCCACCGGCTACCATGGGACTGCATCTCCTTACGATGCTCCACTGCCTTGTGGACTAGACCTTTGGGTCAAAGGCTGCGGGTGTGGCCCCCTAAGAAAACCACCTACTTCAGTCTGGGTACCTGTGCAGTATCACAGCCCTCACACAAATCGAATGAGATTTGTGAGGCGCATATTTATCTGGTGCTTCCTTGTACCAATATTTATGTGTTTAAGTAAATAAATAAATAAAATTTATTTCTCGGGACACAGAACCACCTAGTGAAGAGATAATAAGGAAAATTGGTGAAAAAATACTATATCATGGCATGGTGTTTAAAGGAGCCAATTTGCAGACAGTACTGATGTAGTGAGCGAGAACCTAGGTGGGGAAAACTAACTGATTTTTTAATGCAAAATTACAGAGTGCCTTCGCAAAAAGTGAAAACCATACATTAGGTACATTATTTGCACATATTCCTTCATTCGTCCTATACGTGTTTCATGTTTCTTCCAATCCTGCTGTTACTACAAGTTCTCTCTGTTACACCTTCTGTTCTCTTCAATTCAATCTTCTGCTATCCGGCGTCCTACTTCCGAATGGTGCTACATACTACTTATATCTGTCAGCATAGCTAACATACACCACTTCGAGTTCGAACCTCACTTCATCCGTTTCAGATTTCTACATCAGTTGGTATCATTAGTCCCTCTCTCCACTCGCAGCAAATTGTGCGGAACAACTGAAGTCTCCGGTTATTAAATACCTCAACCTTATATTCCAACTTAGTTTATATCTAGTGTGATTTTGTTTAAACATTAACCTGAATAACATTCACTGCTAATTATTGCTTTTGTTTTCTTTTTACAATTAGAAAGGCTACGTTAACAGTTAATGGAAAACAAGTAGATCTTAACGATTCAATGGTTCAGATCAAGGAATATAAAAATGTTGTACATGGTAAGTAAATTTCCTCATTCTTCCAGTACTGGTTCGCATATATATATAGCTCATTTCTTTACAAACGCGTAAATTTCGCTGTACTAAGTCAGAATCAATGCATGGAAATAAGATTCATTAGCGAAAGTTTTCACGAGGTGGGTAGCACGGAAGTTTAAATACTTGTATCAGTAATCACAATGACAAATAGTAAGCATTAGAGAATATAGTTCAAGAAGAAGGAATAAAAAAGTATATACAAAGAAATACTAAAGCTAAAAGGATATAAATATTGGATGCATCTGCTCCATTGTGATCAATTTCGTACCATATCACTCGATTTCTTCAAGAATTTCACGCACATATGTTTTTTTAATTATAGAGAACTAGTTTCCCTTTGATATCCTTCGTACTACAATAGATGCTACTTGTTGGTTTAAACCTTGCTTCTCATCTTGATCAATGGTGATCTTGTTTTTCGTAGTATACACATCAATTAAGCGATATCGATGTTGGGGAAATCCAGAAAACTTCTCGACAAGAGCAAAACGGGGCCCTGAAAACTCTGAGAAATATCTTATTCAATCAGCATTCAGTAGATGTTTTACGAGAAACATCTAGAAAGTGAAAAGTCACATGTCACGCTTCTAATTGGATGATTACTTATACTGCTACTATGTTTAATAGTGTTCCAGAACTTTTAGTTCAATTGCAGCCATTTCTTTATCCCAACATTTTTTGAGCATCTGTTGACGTAGTATAAAAGGTTTTTATTTTACACTTAGTTCTTATATCTGTGCCTTTTTAAACAAGACAAAAACACATTGCTGTTTGACAATCGACCATGATCGACTGGCTGTAATGTTGAATATTTCTCGTTTACATCTTTTAGGAGTCACTCATATCAAGCTTTATTCACTGGTACTTGTAATTATGAAGCTTGTTTCCCTGTCTTCCTACTTACCAGCTCTAAACAAATAAAATCAGATTAAAACTCAAGAAAACATCATTTCAGTTAGTCTAGTGACCACACTAGATTCTTTGTCCATTGGACTTTGATATGACACACTAATTGTCATTCAGTAGAGAGTTCGTATTTCAGAATTTTTATGTAATTACTTTATATTGATTAGTTACCCATTTTCACAGTTTCTAATGTATTATATGAATTAAATTTGACATTTCAATTACATTTTGTTTTCTAGTATCGTACTAATAATTTTATTGTTATTTTAGTCACTGAAATAGTACCTAATGTTATTGAACCTTCATTTGGCATTGGTCGAATATTGTATACTATATTTGAACACTCTTTCCGTGTACGTGAAGGTGATGAGCAACGCACAGTAAGTGATTTAAGTTATATTTTTCTTGAATTTAACGTTTTTTAAACGTCGGTAAACAAGCACAATTATTAATTGTTTGGACTTTAATAATGTAACACGGGAAGCTGTTTAAAAACAGAATAGAATAAATTTAATGATTTTTCTCTTTCTTAATCAGTAATAAGTTTATTCATGTTAAAACTGTATGTACAATTAGTAAATCTTATAAAAGCGAGTATTTCTACTGTAAAGTTCTATTAGAGACGTTTAGTCCATTCAAATGATAATTTGACAAATTATACCACAATTCAATGTGTTATAACTTGTCAGTTATGCACTGAAACATGTAAACAGTAAATTGAAACGAAGATAGAATTTTACTGTTTTTTTTTTTAATGATGGACATAATTCAAATGCAACTATACATGAGAATGGTTTATTAACTATCCACAATTGATATTAGCATCAATCATCCGAGATCTCTATTGTCTTTGTTTACTTACTCGATCAGATTCCATCTGACAATAACTCATTTTATAAAGTTATTGTCTATTATACATTTATAAATGAGCATTAATAACAGTTTTAGGAGACAATATGGATTTATACACATATTAAAAATTTTAAAAAACATTCTTATTCTCATAGTTGAGATCATGAGTCAATTGAAGCTAAACCACCATAGAAAAA
>NC_031497.1:20544687-20634904 GCF_000237925.1 Schistosoma mansoni
TAATAGTATGAACTCTTCCAATCAAAACCTCTTCCCATTGCGGAATATATGAATCAGTCTGAAGATGTGTTTGTGGAAAGATCATTGTTAACATAGTAGCAATCATGAGTTAATTGAAGCCAAACCACCATAGAAAACCTGGAAGCACTGGACGGCTTCCAGGTTTTCTATGGTGGTCTAGCTTCAATTGACTCATGATTTCAACTATGAAAATACTGAAATCTCCACAAACTCCCCTTCTGACAAATTCTTATATTATGAAATGGGAAGAGGTTTTTATTGGAAGAGTTCATACTATTAGTGTAATGTAATCGACAATGACAAAATTGTTTTCACCTATTTAAAGAGATAACTCAACTGTAATTCGATGATTCAACTAAATTGTCACATTTTTCAATATTGCATTATTCAGGTAATGTTTATGTTCACTTTATAATTGAACTGATATTCTGTAAGAAAAAGGAGAATTCAGCGTAGAAATTTTTTTTCTACGAAGTCATTTACTTAGGCTGTACATTCGCAAACGATTTCGTCGAAAAGAAACTTTTGTTCGCTGAATTCTCTTTTTCTTATTCAATGACACTAGGAGTTATTTTAAACGAGTAAATTTCTAGTGAAGATGACCGAAAATGGCATACAGTATTGTAGTCTATTATGATATCTATGTTCATAGAATTTTTTTTCTCATCACTCTACCTGGTCCTATTTTAAGGCTAAAATTTATTGTATTTAAACACATAAATATTGGTAAAAAGGGGCACCAGTTACATATGAGCCACACAAATCTCATTTGATTTGTGTGAGGGCTGTGATACTGCACAGGTGCCCAAACTGAAGCAGGTTGTTTTTTTAGGGGGCCACACCCGCAGCCTTTGGCTTAAAGATCTAGTCCACAAGGCAGTGGAGCATCGTAAGGAGATGCAGTCCCATGGTAGCCGGTGGCCAACAGTTGGTTCATACGCCATTCGTTCCTTCAGGATACTGGAGCCAATGTGCACCATTGGTTTGGAATCAGGGTTTTCCAACTCCCCTAGGTGGACGCGCCGTGTCCACTAACCCAGTTAAAGCGCCGGACATTCGCTTTTCGTCCTCTCAATTTGGTAAACAACACCCTCGTCACGAGAAGGTAGTGAGTAGGACTTCCGTGGCAGAGGCTGTATACGCGTAGCCGTGTGAGAGCATTTCGATATGGAGGGTGGCCCCTCTCCAATCTCGGCCGTACCAGGGCATTTGGGGGCTAGGGCTAAAATAGAAAGAAAGAATTTTTATCTTTTATCAAACGCAATAAATTTCATACAATGTTATATTACTACTTAATAAACAAAATTCCTCACTTTACTTAATGTATGATATAGCTGAAATTACAAAAAATTCTTAAGAGTAGATAATTTAATCTTTTATAGATAAGCTTTAGTTTGTTCTATTACTTTTTAATGATCAGATAAATGATTAGACAATTGTTATACAATTCTTTATATCAATTAATACAAATAATTCATATAAGTAGTCTTTATTTATTGAGTAGTATTTCTATTCACATAGAATTCACATAATGATTTGAATTATTTAGACATGAAGTGTTAATTCTAGAAAAATTTTCAAATCTATCATGTTTAATTATCAATTTTGTATTTGTATTTTTTTTTTGTTCGACAAAAAAAAACATAATAGGCATTCATCTCTCAGTTGGATATTTTATTATACTGTTATGAAAAAAAGAGATATGTCATGTGTTAGAGATAATGTACTTTTCTAGTGTATTCTTATGATCTATGGTCACCTGATACATTGTTTATTCTTAAGAGAAAAAAAAGAATTTATTTCCTTGAACTTATACCCAAAATTAATTTTTTTCTATGTATTTTGTTTAATGCCAGTGTATCTTGCCATCTTTTTTTTCAAACGAAAGAAGGCGTATATATTTTACTTGTACACCCATCAATTAAGCCCTTTTTCCTGTGATACAAATATAATATACATGATATCTGTACTATTTCCTTTGTTATACTTTTTTTCAACCTTGAACTGACCTTTCCATAATGATTTAATCTTACTGATTACTTACATTATTCCTTAGCTATAGAATAAGGTCTTTGACAGTAGAAAATATATGTAAACTGACAGTTTTTTATCACAAATTTTTTTTCAAAACATAACAGGGTAAGCAGTGTTAAGGTTAGACGTATGGTACAAGATAAAGATGATAAGTCGATTGGTGAGGTATCGAACCTTCATCAACTGAGGTAGTCGGGGATGTATAATATATGTTCAACCACCGCTTATCTGGATGCATAACAATAGATAGTGTTAAAGTAAGTGGGAAAAGTGCTAATAGGGGCTGACACAAGACGTAGTGTAGTTTATGAAGTGACTGACTGTTGAACTGAGTCATGTGGGTAGATGCAGACTGGGGCCTGCATGATTATCATGACCAATGATTAATGACTTTGGGTGACCTGACTCAGAATCAGTTTCACTGGCACAAATGTGTTTCTATTTTTTTCTTTAGATTCTGAGTTTCAAAATTATCTTATACATTTTTATCCCATAAATTCATATTTTCTCAAATTATTTCCCCCATATGTAATCTTTCCTACTACTTCTGATGCTGTTACTACCTATACCAATCTGTCATGTCACTGTGCTATTTTGATATGGCAACTTGAAGCGATGACCATGTGTCAGGGTCTGCGTTCCATATAACTGATTAACTGCCAATTATCTCAAACGATTTTATTCCTGAAATTACAAGATAGTTCATCTAGGTCCATATTTTGGTACTTATTCAAAGAGTAAATTTTTTATACAGTATGATCATATCAATATTTAATCAGGAATCTTGGGGAAATCATAAAATTCATGATGCAAGTCTCAACGACCTTGGGCGAGTTACTCGGATAATTAACAAAGAAATGGGAAATGGATTTATTAACTGATCTCTTTGATCCTAATTAGTGCATATTCGTGAACTAAATTGATCAACAGACTTTTCTTACCGAAAACTCCAGCGGGTCGGTGACTGTAAATCTACATTTTGAGACATGTTAAGGTTGATTTACAATCTGATAGTTTCATCACAAGAATTTATTCTTCATTGATACCTTTTTACGAGCTTCTAGACATAAAAAGCAGTCTAAGCGTGGTCTCATTTTTCTTTTCCAACTGATCTCTTCAGTCGCAGTAAATAAAATGAAATAATATCTTTTCTCATCAATAATATGATAGTTAAATATTGAAATAATTAAGACCCAGTTTTTTACTGTTCAGTGTTGTTGCATCCTCTTGCGTCCTATTGTTTCTCGAAAACAGTATTATACGTTTTGATTTATTCACCTAAGTGTTATTATTATTAACAAGAAGCCTAAATAACTAGTAACGGAACATTTCCATCGTTGCATCCAAGTATATTTAGAGTGTTATGATGTTAGCAACTTTCATTATTCATTAAAAAACCCATCTCTCTCCCTGTATATATATATATATATATATATATATATATATATATTCAAAGTTTCGGTGAAGTTTTGTTCTCTGAGCTGGATGGTTTGGTCGTGAATCTTCCATCATTCTTCTCAACGACGTCATCAGCACAAACTTCAAGTGAAGTGTTTGAATTTCTCCACATATGACTCACAGCTTGTCCTGTAGACCTCGATCTTGATTGGTTATTATCAACCTTTAACCTATCATTGTTTACTTCTTTATTTTGATTGTATCTCCTACCATCTCAATTTATTCAGAGTTATTTTTCAGTAATTAGTTTGCTTTACATATGAGAAAATCAATCACATTTTATATGCTGTAGAGAGGAAGTATGTTAGTTTTAGTCTTGTTGAATTCTATACATCAGTTACCCCTGTAGTTTACGCTTACTGTTTATATATATTAAACTGCACACCGTCAATCGTCTTAATATCCTTGTGTTCGATATCTTTTTATTTAATGCAATAGATCCATGTTATCTGGACACATTTCTTTTCAGTTTTTCTGTTGCTCTTACTCAAGTGTATTCATATTTTGTTGTTGATTACTCATATTTACGGGTTAACTAGCTAAATTGTATATTTTACTATGAACAGCACTACATCATTAATTGTATCGCTTTTGCAACATTATCTCAATTATTATCATTATTTTCTTCTGTTATTTTGTTTTGAAGTATTTATCTATATCTCCAGTATTAGCACCATATAAGTGCTCTTTACTACCACTTTCAAATCATGCTGATTTCGTTCCAGTTGTTCGCAAGTTATGTAAGTGTTCTTAAATTAGATTTCTAATATTAGTCAATCAGTCAATCATTTAGTGAACACTGAATGTTGTTTTTTTTCTGTTTTGTTTTAAATATTGCCATTAAACGAAAAAAAATTTATCATTATAATTACGTTGTGCATAACATTCCAAGAAAAACATAAGCACTTTGATTAGTTTTATTAATATGTCAGTTTTTGTTCGATAAATATCTCCATTTATTTTTAGTAATTTCTATAGCTGGTTACTTCATACATCATAAGGATACTCTTTTGTTTTCATTCTTCGTGAATCAACTGCGTTATCTTGATAAGCATGCTCATGCTTGCTAATTAACCAGGAAACAATTATTCATAGATAACATTGCCAACAGTAGTGGGAATAAGTAACAATAATCGATGAGAAAATCAATCAATTCTCAAATCGTTTGATTTATTTTCTATACATTGTTAATCGAGATTTATGGCTCGTTAACACTTCCCGTCTTCCCACACCACATATTTTCCTTATGAATATTCATTTTGTTCTCTTGAATGGCATTTTGAAATAAGTTTTACTGCTAATTTTATGAATGTTGTTTTCTAACTTTTTGTTTATGAGAAAATAGTATCGCCAAAAATACCAGTTATCATTTGTAAATAATATACTGTTATATTACTTACTTTACGCCTGTTACCTCTCGTGGAGGAGCATAGGCCGCCCACCAGAATTCTCCATCCAACCCTGTCCTGGGCAATACTTTCCAGTTCTTTCCAGTTAACATTCATCCTTTTCATATCTGTTTCTATTTCCAGACGTAATGTGTTCTTCAGCTTTCCTTCTTTCCGCTTCCCTTCAGGATTCCAAGCCAGGGCCTGCCTCGTGATGTAGTTCGATGATTTCCTCAATGTATGTCATATCCACTTCCAACATCTTTTCCTAATTTCCTCTTCAGCTCGAAGCTGGTTTGTCCTCTCCCACAGTAGGCTGTTGCTGATGATATCTGGCCAGTGAATGTTGAGTATTTTGCGTAAACAACTGTTAATAAATACTTGTACCTTCTTGACGATGGATGTAGTAGTTCTCCACGTTTCAGCTCCGTACAGTAGGACTTTCTTGACGTTCGCATTGAAGATTCTCACTTTGAAGTTAGTTGAGAGTTGTTTTGAGTTCCATATGTTCTTCAATTGTATAAAAGTAGTTCTTGCTTTGCCAATCCTCGCCTTTACATCTGCATCAAACCCTCCTTGTTTATCAACGATGCTTTTCAGGTACGTGTATTTTTCCACCTCTCCCAGAGTTTCTACATCAAGTGTGATTGGGTTGGTGTTCTCCGTGTTGTATTTGAGAATCTAGCTTTTTCCTTTGTGTATTTTGAGGCCTATTGATGCAGAGGCTGCTGCTACATTTGCTGTCTTCATCTGCATTTGTTCGTGTGTATGAGATAGGAGGGATAGGTCATGTGCGAGGTCAAAATCGTCTAATTGCTTCTGAGATGACCATTGTATTGCGGGCTTCCCCTCAGATGTCGAGGTCTTCATAATCCAGTCAATCAGCAGAGGAAAGAGGGAAAATAAGTAGCCTTGTCTGACAGTCATTTATTCGGCTTCGCTCTCGAATTTATTATATTCTAATTGTTGCCTTCTATGTCCCTCTCAAGATCGTATTCCTCAATCAAATTAGCAGTATATTATTTATAATCAATAGTCACAACGTTGCAGACCTTGAAACGGTCCAAACTTCCTCAATCCCAACTGCACGTATCAAGTTAGCCTAACAGGTACTTTCCTTGCCGATATCAAATTCAGTGTGACGAAGTATCTTTTCCACGATATATCTACAGGTATTGATATCCATTCACTAAAACCTATACTGGAGTGATGGTTAAGCCAGCCTCCATTGGTTATGTGTCGCATTCTAATTTCTCCATTGTTTTGTAAACCTGTGTGATACGCTTCATTCAATTTTCTGTTTCACGTTTTAGTTTTTTTTTGTTTTGTTTCATTACAGCTTCAGAACTGACTAAGTATTCTGTTTCACATCGAGTCGATGAAAGTAGTGGGTCCATCGGACGACGATATGCTCGTACAGATCAAATTGCTATTCCATACGGAATTACTATCGACTTTGACACCCTGAATAAGTTACCTCCTTCAGCAACACTTCGTGAACGTGACAGCATGAAACAAATCAGAGTACCAGTAAGCTCATATTTTTTGACATTCTGTAGGAAATCATTTTCATGCTTTAATTTATGTTCGTAATTTTTCACATGTTCACTTTTCGAATAAAGTGATTTATTATGGTAAATAAAATAAAAATTAAAGTTTGTAGTAAATTTCATAATTATAACATTAATCTCCTAAAAGCTGTCAGTTGGCTACCGTATCGAAAGAATCCATCGATAAGATGTACAATACAATTTTTGTTCTCCTGAAGTTAAATTGTCCAGCTAAAGTTTCCTCTTATATTATAAGGCTCTGGTACGACCGAGAGTGGAGAGAATCAGCTCTTTCTCTCGAAATGCTCTCAAATGGCCACGCGTATACAGCCTCTCTCAGGGAAGTCCTATTCACTGCCTTCCATGGCGGGAGTGTTGTTTACGAAATTGAGAGGACGAAAAGCGAACGTCCGGCGCTTTAACCGGGTTGGTGAACACGGCGAGTCCACCTAGGGGAGTTGGAAAACCCTGATTCCAAACCAATGGTGCACATTGGCTCCAGTATCCTGAAGGAACAAATGGTGTATGAATCAATCGTTGGTCACCGGCTACCATGGGACTGCATCTCCTTACGTTGCTCCACTGCTTTCTGGATCAGACTTTTAGGTCAAAGGCTGCGGGTGTGGCCCCCTAAGAAAACCACCTGCTTCCGTTTGATCATCCGGGCAGTATCACAGCTCTCACACAAATCGAACGATTTATGGGGCTCATATCTGTTTGGTGCCTCCCTGTACCAATGCTTATGTGTTTAAATAAATAAATCAAGTGAACGAAAACTCAGGTGGAGAAACCAATTTATTTTCTAATGCAAAATCATACAGTCGCTTAGCAAAATATGGAAATCATACATTAAAGACGTCATTCGCATACCTTTGTGTTGTTCCTTATATAATTCGTTATTCCTCTAATTCTGTTGTTTTCTCGATTTCTTCCTGTCCCCTTTATTTCATTCTTCAGCTGACAGTCATTGCAATTCCGATTGCTGTTACATACTACTTATGTCTATCAGCATAAGTAGCATACACTACAATATAACTTCAGCTAATATTTATACACTTGCTTGTTAATATTCCAAGTAGATAATCATGCTTTCAATATTCTTAGTGACATTCAAATCGATATCAGAATTACGCAGCGGTATATCGATCTTTTGTGTACTGTTTAGTTTGTTATGAATTTTTCGGTAACATACTCTATTTGAATTGGTTATTAGCATTTAGTGTTTTTTTCAGCATTCTTTTTGACCAACTATAGTTGTAAACAGTAAGCTATTTGTTATCAGTAGTATTGGTATCGAAATATTTGTACTTACTTCATCATATCGATGCCCTTCTGCTGAATTACTTTTATTATAGTTGAATTGTTAAAAATCTAAGTATTTAGTTATTATATCTTTCACTATTTGACCAATGTTAATGATACATCAAGATAGATGGTATTGTCAGTGTACTCAAACTACGTGTGAATTCTTATTGTGGTGGCGTATAGAACACTCCATTCTTCTAAATACTTACAGTAGTGCCTAGTGTTTAATAATCCATTTCGTCTGAAGTCATTCGATATCCTTCTAGATAAATATCTATAAAAAGGGACACCAAAGCATACAAATTAATCTCATTTGGGGATTTCGAGTTATATTCGGCTATGTGCTTAAAGTAACGGTTGATTATTTCAACAGAAAAAAAGTTATTGATTGATTATGTCATTAAAAGCTTAGTCTTTACTATCTAAATCTACAGATTAATTTATTGTTAATAGTAGTAATGGCATGTGATGATTTGATTTTCTTAAATGATGTCTACATATAATAATCCATGTGATATCTTACTTACTTCTGCATACTAATTATTTTAAAGTCACTCATATTTGACAATTATAACAAACCCTTGTACTGAAGGCAAAACTCCAGGGTATAAATATTTCCGTATATCGCTCAAATTGGCTTTCAATAAATTTGTCAATATGAAATTAGTAGATTTCAATGTTTTTTAATCCTTGACATTTACTACTTTCGAATAGTATTGTGATACTGCAGGCGTTTTTTCTCTAATTTTTTGTCATTTCTCGTCATAAAAATTTTTTTTAACTATACTGCTTTTGTTGATAAGAATGATCTTATTTTTTGTTAAGCACAAGACCTTGATTTGCAGCCCACTTAGCAACTAAATTCATGTTAATTAACAGCTTTGAATGTCAGTGTCACTACCTGACCTCTTAAACTAAAGCACATGAAGTGTAATTTGAACCTGCAATCCAGTAGTTGGTAGTCAAGTGTTGTAGCAACTGAGCTATCAGTCTTTATATCTCATAATGTGACGTAAATTGTGTCGAGCCAGTTCTCATGCACAGCAAGCTATGTAAAGGTTATCTTGTAATTCAAGACTGTTGATTCTGTCGAAGCGTCCAACTATATGTTTGAGATACGTATGAAACTGAAGTTTTTAAAACAAAGATTTGTCTAAAGACGTTTCATTTATTCAGGAATAAACAAATTCGTCATAATTCTCAACTCGTGAAGTATCTGCGGCGATCAATACATCTGTATATCTAAAAAGAGAAGGGCTCCTTGTAATAATGAAATAAAGAGTGATCAAATCATACGATAGTGTGAATGACAGTTGATAACTGTTTGTAATGTTAACAACAGTATATCAACAAGCGAAATGGGAACTGAGAGCACACAAATGTGAAAACTGTTGAGGTTAAACAAAGATTCAAGAAATATACAAGACTGGGAATAAATGTTACAGGGGTCGAGAGAGAGTAATTATGGTAATAAATACAGTAAATGTCATAAGTGTATGTAATTGCTGTAAGCTGTTACACAACAAGTAAACGCGTTACATCGTACGCCTAAAAATTATTAGGAATACAATTGTTTACTGAATATTAACAAGTAGTATGAAGCAATACAAAAAAAACAAGTTTGATAAGAATAGGATAGGGACAGAAGGTGCAAATGAACTTGACAATATCTCTTATATTACCTTGATCATCAGTATTAAATCTTTGATTGATTTGATTGGATGTTCACGAATTTAACAACTGAGATAACATTTCTGTGGAAATTTTAATGTCACATGTTATTTCGGTACGGGGATTTTATACTCAATGCTGATATATCTTTTTTTACCAAATACTTGCTCTCTTTAGGTTTTTTCACACACAGGTACACAGGTAGATCGGGTAACTAAAATCGGCCTTAGAAGTATTAGCGTTATTTGTAAAGTGCATAGTTTATATCCTTCCACAATTTAAAGATCTTAACATAGGAATGTAATGTTCAAGTGTAAATAGCATTGATGAACTAAAAATACCTAAAAGTTGGGTATAATGTGTTTTTGGATCTTCTATCAGTCAGCGATACGATTATAAAACATGGACTTCTGCATCTTAAATGATTTTTAACTAGATTATCTCTCGAATTACATTCTATTATTTCATATACTGAAACGGGGACGTAATATCAAAAGTTACTTACTTACGCCTGTTACCCCTCGTGGAGGAGCATAGGCCGCTCACCAGCATTCTCTATCAAACTCATCCTGGGCAATCCTTTCCTGTTGTTATTCATCCTTTTCATGTCTGCTTATTCCTTCAACTTCCAGGGTAGAGTTTAAACGGTTTGAATTACTTTCTCTGGTTAGCGTTTTTTAGCGAGTTAGTTTTTCTACGGTATGGGGTCGCTAACCCCATGCCCAACCCTCCTCCTTTATCCGGGCTTGGGACCGGCAGTACCTCTAGAAGAGCTACAGGCGGAGTTGTGTGCTAGGTTCAAAGAGAATTGTTTGCTATATGCATGCAAGTCCACCCCGTTATTGTTCCTATTGTAATATCAAAAGTGGTTAACACTAATTCATATTTTTTGACTCATCACGACTCCGTGTATGTAAACGATTAAATTTCATCATACATACAAAAGGAACGTCTTCTGTAGCCTAACTAATATGTGAAACTTCATATAGAAGCGGATGAGCACGCTAAAGCACTGTCATAAAGCAAAGTATTTAAGTTGGAAATGTATTTGGAAAATGTATTTATGTTGTAAATATTTGTTCACAGATGAATTTTCAGCATTTTTGGTACCGTCAAGCCATTCAGTGTCATGTACTAATAATAGATAAATGATGTATAGTATGGCATTTTAGTTACTCGATCAGTGAGTTTAGGTCCTTGGGTCTTATGTTGTACTTGTTGAGAGACTATATATTCGTGCACATGAAACTGATTGAAGTGATATTCCGAATTTACTGAAGCCTCCAAATCTCGATTCACCACCCATCTATCTAACTAGTTCAGAGAGTTAGTGATAAGAAATTATTCAATGAGATCGTCTCTTCGGAAATTCTAGAGTACAGTCTTAGTAACTTAAAATAGAATTTTACTTTTATTTGTTATTGATCACTATTTTTCATTACTATCAGTCTCTTCAATGATATTATTTTGACTAATTTCTGACCATGTGTGCAAATATGTTTAACTCTCAAAAGAAAATACATTTCTTTACTTTCATCAATTCGTCTTCACTTCTATTTGGTTCTTTGATTTTCGTTTTATTTTCCATAGTTGGATGAACTGCCTTCTTTGATGTCCGATATCGCCAGCGGCAATAAGTCTTGGGACGATGCACGAGCAAAGTATCCAGCATTTGAACAACAAGAAACGGGTAAACGATAAATCCTGTTTCATATTTACTTGTAAATGTTTGTAATACTTTATTACTCACATAAAGTCTTTATGCTACTTGAATATACTGACTTGTTTTTTTTCACTCCTTGGCATGGTGTGCGTTCGTGTTTGGGCTTATGTTTTGAAGATGATAGAATCCCCGATTTCAGTGTGTTTTTAGTATTCTAACAACTGTTTCTAATCTGCTTTCAATTATTCGCTGCTTACTAACAAAAATTGTTGTATATTCGTTGTCAGTGATGTTATGTTGTGTACACTCTCACTACTAATTGTCGTAAAAGTTCATATTTTGTCTGCAGTAATTCATTTCTACGCATGTTTGCTAGATAATTTCCGTCAACTGATAATTCCTAATCCTATTAAAAGTAAGCAGCAAACGTGCAGTTTTTTCTCGCACTATTCACCTTCAGGGAATCAAAAAGATCTTTACATGGCAATACTTCCTAAGCTTAAGTGCACTTTTTCTAAAATGTTAACAACACCTTACCATTATGCATGACACTAACTTTTTAAGCAATATATCAACAATTTTAACAAAACAATATTATGTTTGAACAGTTACTTTATGAGTGACCTGCATTTGTTAAATCCGTCCTACTAATTTGATAATTACTACCGCCCAACTGGTGGTATATATTCAGCAGTTGAGTGTATTTTGCTTATAGCATTATGGGTGTGTTTACTAAATGTTTAGAGGGCGCAACATCATACAATAAATCAATCCCCCTATTTTGCTCACTTATTATATATAAAATAGCTTTTTCTTTCAAGAAAAATATCATTATTATAGCGTAGACTGAAAATACAAATTATGTTACCACCTTGTACATCATGATTCTTTGCTTGATCGAATATTGGAGAAACCACACCGAAATTATTGCTTGATCAGAAAATTTAGTATGCACTTTGTTAACGTATGATCACAGTCATTGAATATATTTATCCTGTGTTTATAGCACAGAAGAAACCAAGCACATTTTAGAGGAGAATATGTAGTCTAATCTGTCTTCATTGCCAACTATGACGTTTGCAAACTACTGAAGTTCTAACTGCATAACCCTAACTAGCTTCAGGAACTTATTCAATAGAACCCTCGATTTCTGTAGCCTCGTTATAACTGTCTATTTAAAGGTTATTTAAGAAATCTCTAATAGTTAGAAAAAACTAGCTCTTCAATCCATGGGTTTGTGTTGGCCTGAAGCCTCATTTACTAAAACCAAGAATAATTGTTGTAGTGAATCTAGTCACTTTCGTTACCATCTTAAGTCAATCTTATAGCTGGATGAAGATTAAGTAGTTTTCGTAAAATTGTAAATATGACCATAACATTGATTTTAGAAGAAACGTCTTGTAAATTGTTCGGCCAGTTCCATTGAAACTTATAAAGTCCTATACTTATGTAGTCGTCTTTTAGTAGATTTATTCCTTTCACTTGCTGAACATTGTATTTTTTTCAAAGGGCTATGCTTAAAGTCGGTGCGCAAGTAAAAAAAAGTTTATTGTTGTTCTCACCATACTTCACTCGAAGTACACCAAAAGTTAAGAATCCAGACTAATTTTATGTTAATAAGCCCACTTTATGCAGAAAGATAGAAACCTAGTGTTAACCTTGATAAATTCGGGATGTAATCTTCTGAAGCTTTAAACTGATAACTGTCTCACTGTTGACTGATACTTCAAGAAAGGCAAACAGGGGAAATCCATTCGCACTTCAAACTCCGAAGACGCATTCATTAGATTTCAACCCTTTATTATATCGTGAAACGTGTTTGTCATCCTCGCTAGTTACTTCTTCTAACGCCAGATAAATGGTTGATTTCGCTGAAGGTTTGTTGGTATTATCTGACTAAATTATTTTCAGATATCACTTTTCGATCGGTGAAGTCTAAACACAGTCCTATAACACTTTATAGAGCATTGTCATCCGACTTGACATTTCGTTTTTTTCACCTATTAACACTGTACACTGTTAACATATTTTTCTGTTGCACATTCACTGAATTACGTGCGTATGGTCTCTTTCTTGACGTTTACCCTAATGTAACCAAAATACCTAGACGAAATACATATCTGTCTGAACGATGTTTGTAGCTCTATGAACAGCTTGTGGTCAATGCATCAAATTTTAGTTTATACTTTGAAAAATGGTCGAACGCACTGACCACTTCACCTGTCCTCAAATTCCCAGCAAACTGGATAATTTGGTGTATGACAAGACCGCATATATCAAGAAAGCTTAATTACCGTTTATTTTGACTTCTTACTGACAATAAACCTGTCAACCCTGTTGTAAATCTTGACGTGGTTGATAAGCTTCAAAGATCTTCACACTTTCAAACAGTGAATTAGACAGGCAAAAGGTCGAATTAGCAAACACAAGTAATTTTATGATTCTGATCCATATTCCATGTGATGTCATAAGTAAAATACCATATCATAACTTATAGATCTTGGTAAAGAAATAACTGAGGAAGTTAGCAAGAAGTATAACCATAATTGGTCAGTCAAAAGGGAGTTTGTAATTATGGTTAGATATGACAGTTGTTTCACAAACATATGTGAGAGGTTTTGTCAATGGGATATAGATTAGATTAAAACATGTTTCGTGCAGAATTGTGATAAGGCACTCTGATTGGCCATTTTCTCACCACTCAGTGATAGCAGAAACCTGGAGAATATTCTACATTCTTCTTGTACAGAGATTATAAATATGCTACATTTTTATTGTGATTCCTACTTCCATCCAACCTTTTTATTTGCAATATAATTACGTCCGTGTTCTGATTTGGGGAGTTGTCGAGTGAAGTAGTGTCCAAGAATACCAAGTAATAAGAGAAATTATAATAGGTTTAGAAACTGATTCATCGAATAATAACTAGGTTTTATGTTTTCTGTTTTTTCATCTCTCAAAGTATATTCACTAACTTGAGGTGATATTTAACTGTGTAGGATAATCGAATATTGTTGAAGTTAGGCAGTTTGTTCCGTATGAAGACTTAAGTCAGTTTTTGCAACTGAAGTTTATCTTCAATATTTAGACCACTTCCTACTTTATGATATCTTTTTAAATGAAGTTGAACCAGTTTAGGAAAACTGTCAAGTTTATAAACTATCGATATGCTATATGGACTATCAGGGTAGGAATTTTAACGTTATTACGTAGCAGTAGTTGGAAATCCTAACTTGAAATAAATCTCAATGTGATAGATAGGCTTAAGCCTTCCTTCTAATATAGCTTTAGCTGTTTTATCAATATCTTCTTACATTTTTTTCGTGATTTATCTTTATCAGTCGTGTTATTGTAACATATGTCAGCCTAGAAGTATATCCTTTTGTGTGATTCCAAGCTTCTGTCTAAATTTTTAAACCTTTTCGTTTGCTACTGAATCATATTTTAGTTCTTGCTATATTTAACACTGTTGAATATTATGAAGCTTTCAGTGTACTGTGTATGTCGACTGAAGAAATAACTTTTAGCTTTCGTTTACTGCATCGATTTCGAAATTCTCATACCATATCGACTTTCTGGTTCGTCAATACCCAATTCCTTTGTGATTGTGCAGTTACAGTTTTATTGTTATCTCGATATGGTTGGGCGTTAATATTTATCTCTAGTAATTTTCACCTAGCGTATTTTCGTATTTCTTTTAACCAGTCTTTTAATAAACTCTTGGTCGCCCCATTTTCTGATCTCTCCCATTCAGTTAGTTTACTATAGATAGTACTATTAAATTCACCAAAATAGCTTGTTCTAGTTTCTAATCATTATTCACGTTGTCCTAAAATGAATTGATTATCATATTCTCTTCATTCATTTGGCTTGTGAGGTTAGTTTAAATTGATCCTAGTCACTTATACTAGGATTCCTGAAGAATCATCACGTTAGTGGTAGCTTGATTGTTAAAGCATTCGATCCTCGATCAGAAAGGCATATTTGAAGTCTTTCCTGCCAACTTTGGTTTAGTCAGTTGACCTGTCTCACTAACCTTCCCTGATTCAAAGCCGAATGTATAGAATTTCACTTGACAAATGAATTACACCAATTAATCAACTTGACTGTAGACCTATCTTCAACAGATTTTCACCACTTCTTTTGCACTAGTCGATGATAATAACATGAACAAAAAAACCGTCTGATGTTTTCCTACCAATTAAGCTTTTAAAATGAGTAAGTGTAAGCTATTTCACGTCTGGAAAGCGCAATTTTTAGAGGTGAGAGGTGCATGCAGGTCATTGGTATTTGTTCATATGCGTGCATGCATCATCGCTTATGTATAGCGGAAGTGTCCAATTGGCAATGTTTAGAAATTTGAGAACTTGTCGGCAAGTTTTATTCAGTCGATTAGGTCGTAAAGATGAATCACTTACCCTATGTAAGTCATACTGATTACTCCATATATACACACATTCGATACTTGATTGAGTCTATTTCGGGAAAAGATACGGACTTACGAAGTCTCTAAATGTATGTCTAAGTCTTAATGAAGCTTCTTAAGTAAGGTTGGAGGCTTATGAAATCCCTGGTTAGAAATAAATAGTGCATGGCTCAGAATAGATTACAGAGACACAAATGTTTTGATGCCCTATCTTGAGCCTCTTGACATTTGTTTATTTTACGTTTGCGGGTTTTCTAAGTGTTAATATGATTTCATTTTTGTTGATTTTTTGTGTCTGCAAAACCCAGTAACTAGAACTAATAAACTTGTGTGCACGACTCCACTTTTTGTCCTGCACTTAACTCGGACCAATCCATTGTTTCAAAAGCAACGAAGATTTCACCTTTCTTTTGATAGTAGACTTTTAAAGTTTGGCATTTTTCGGATTACTGTTGTTTCTATGTGTAGGCTGTACACTTATTCTGTTTTCTTGCGAAGCTTATGTATTTTTTACTTGGCTTCCAAATTCGTTACCTGATCGCTCGAAAGCTTTATAGACAGGTCCACATGTAGCATTTTAAACTATGCATTCGTAAATTGGTTGATTACTAAAAGTTTATATCCTCGACTATCGTTAGTGCGAACCCGACAAATCTTCAGGATGAAACTATGTAGTATTGAAGTAAAGCCGGAAGTGATTCCAGAAGAAACCGTTTTCTAGGCTTTAACAAAACAGCGGAATAATTAGGCAGAGGCTTTCCCTATTTACTTAATTTTCTACTAGGAATGCTATCCGTTTCCATGAACCAAAGTGTACTCTTATGTTGAGAAACTCAATCGTGAAGTTCCATCTATTCTCTTAGTATTAGTAAGGATTCTGATTGTTTTCATTATGAGGTGATTTATTGTGTTTCGTCAGCAGCGGTCATTTTAGTGGATGTTCAAAACGTATGTACACTTTTAATAAATGTAAAACACAGATCAGAAATGCTACTCACATAAAAACAACTTTCTTTACTGCGGTTGCTGTTTTTAAGCCTTCATGAATGACTGTAAGTACACAACTGAATGGTCACATTTAGCTTGAGTGAAATATGGAAATCACTGAAAGCTGGATAAAACTTGATAGATTGCTATCCGTAAGTGCTAACTTGATAATGTTACTAGTTTCGCTCGAAATTACTACCCAAAAACTCTAGAGACTTTGAGAAATAGGGCTCCAGTCTGTTACCTATATCATTTTGGATTACTTTAGTAATAATCCCTTGGTCGATTCTAATAATAAGTCGAATTTCGATGTTATTTATTCTTATCACTGATCACCATTATCTCATGTGTCATTCACATTTGAAGTGGCTTCGTTCATCAGACAAGTAGATTTTTCACCATACGAATAGCTTACAAAACTCTCAGTGTGAGTTCTAGTCAAAACAACAACCAGGCTAAAGTTTTCTAAGACACTAACCACGATCTCTAATTTAATTCCCTTCCTCTGAATGAGCAACAATTGGCACCAATTTGTAACGTTGAGAATATATTTGTTTTCTGTCAAGGCGAACAATTTAATATACTTCTATATTATGCCAATATTGAAAATCATTTCAGGAACATGTAAAATTTATGTAATTAAGTTGATCGAAGAGGCCAAAATGTGTTCACATCCAGGCTTATTTGTATTATAGGAAGCAGTATACTATATATGTTATTTGAAGACTAATGATACCTATCGACTGGTTCAGAACAAAACAGTATATAGCTAGCTTCCAGCTACAATCACAATTAATAAACATCGACTGGACCTAGCCAAAACTTTGTGAAGTAAGTTTATGTATTTATTTTCCTAATGTCCTACTGGTCCTGGTACTTGTATCTGTTTTTGTTTTAACTTTTATTTCAGCTCAAAAGAATGAAACAGCACAATCTTCATCAAATGAACATTCATTAGATTCGATAACCAAACATATCGGCTTAGGTGAGATAAGCAACTCAGTAAAAGAGCAAAAAAACAATATCACTAAAACACACCAATACACTACTCCTGTGCACGGAGAACAAACTGATGAATCTAAAGAAACTCATGCTAGTCGATTTGGGAAGAAAGCTCTCAATTGGACAGATTGTGGTAAAACTATTCGGAAACGTTATAAAGAGCAAGAGGAACGAGAAAAATCGCTCACTGGGCAAGACATCTTGACACATACTAGCGTATCAAATAATCTCTCGCGAAACACAGAAACTGGAGGTATAATCTCGGGTTATGACGCTGATCATGAAGATAATACTTATGGCTTCAATAAATTATCTCGTATTCATCCCCAAGATTCTAGCGCTCAGCTCTCTGATCTTCCTCAGACGGCGAATTGTCCGAAGCCTCTTAGTAATGTGCCATCTGTTAAAAAATCATTTGACAGTGATAAAAGTCATACAGAACATGACTTCTCTTCGGAATACCCACCACTTTCATCAAATAGTAAGTCGAGAGAGAAACTCCCATACCATGGCGTTTTTGTTGGAGACGGTTGGCCCAACGGCAAAAAGGTAGATCCAGAGCCGAAAACTAATAATTCTAACTTCTATGTCTCAAAACATAATCATGCAGCAGATAAATCTCAGCTGTCTTCAAATTTAGCGTTTCATAATACTCAAAGGTATAAAAGTGAAAGTACATCCAACAAAAATAGCTCGGAATGGGTTTCTACTTTGGCCAAGTTAGATCAACCACAGTTTGAAGCTGAAATGAGTCAGTTTTTTGATGGACATTCAACAACAGTAAGAACAGAACACATGACAACTAGTAAGTGCACTTCGAAAAGCAGTCAACAACCTGTTGTCTCTCAGTCTAATGAATTATCTTACCATGGACTTTTTGTGGGTGAAGGATGGCCTAGTCTCAAGCCCAATAAGAAAGGAGAGATAATACATAGTTCTGGAAAATCCGAAACTAGAAATATTGAGTTGGAAAAAATATGGCAAAGTGAGAAGGACAAACCTAATAAAGAGATAGCAGGAAAAACAAATGAATGTGATTGGAGTTCAGTTTTCTCTCAGATTGCAGAGAGCCATTTAGATTCAGAACAAAATCAGCTTAATCAGATCGATCTGACTGACTTTAATGCTTTTGGTACTCCTAAAAAAATCTCAGATACTCAATTGCCTCCAGTTCTCCAGGATTTTGAGCCTGATCTGCATGCTGAACTGTCACAAAATGACCAAGAAAAAATTAAAACCATTGGAACATTAGAACAACGTACTAATTCAGGATCAGGGACATTAATCAAGCCATCTAACAAGACGGAAGATCGATATAATACTAACTTAATAGTAGAACCCGTTTCTAAGGAGAAGATCCTAAACAAAAGTATCATACAAAGTGATGTTGGGAATGATTCGGAGTTATTTGTCAGCAGTTCACCTACAATTTTAAACCATATGAAATCAGATACAAAACAAACTAAATCAGAAGTAAAAGCCATTGATTTATGTGTGCACAAAGCTGGCGAATCAAACGAGCCTGTCATAAATGAAGTCAGTCAAAATAAACCGACCCCAGAATCTCAGTCATCAGCAAGTCTAGTAAACCCCGAAGTCCTCTATGATAAAAATGAATCTCCCATTGTTAGTAATAACCCTAAACAAACAGACATCACTTCCTCTAAAGATAAAGCAAAAAAGCATAGGAACCGACATAAGAAAAAGAAGAAAACTGCTTAACCTCATACATACCATTCTATAGTCTCAATCAACTTTAATTTCATTCTATTTATTTACAGTGTGATTTTAACTTTGAAAATGTATTACTTGCCTCTTCTTATCGCTTAAAATAATGTGAATGATTTATCAATCCACAAGCAACATATATGCAAGTGTGTAGTGATATATCTTATTACTATAAGCTTTTGCTTATCACAAAACTGTATAAAATTGATAGAGAAATCAATCTCTTCTACTTTCCTACTTTTGCATTGACTAGCCATCTTGAACCCTAGGGATTTCTTGGTACTTTGGATAAATCAACATATCCACCAGGCATCTGGGTGCTTGAGGGCCGATGACACTACCCGGTGGGGCAGACCGAAGTAGGCGGAATAAGGTTCGAACCAAGGACTTAGTGGTTAGGAGCCGAACATCTTAACCATTAAGCCTCCGCTCTATATTTGTCGCAGTTGACATGTTATGTCTGAAAAAGCTCATGGTAGTAATTTAAGGCTTTAATAATTATACCAAATTCGTTTGAAAACTATAGTAATACAAACCTTGAAAGCAGTGGACACAGGAACTACAAAATCTACTACTGAAAGTCCCAGTCAACGACTTTGTAGTAGCTGCGCAGTCCTTAATAGAACGCGTTCACCTTGTGCTCCGTCCATCCAGAAACACTATCTCTGGAACAAGTGGACAATTAGCGCGCGCATATATAAGAACTCATGGAATTCGATGATGTGTAATCTCAAAAAGATAACAGTACCGAAATGACTCGAAACTAGAATGTGCTATACCAAGTTTGAGAAGTAATTTATGGGTTTTCTGATATTCACACAAAACATTGTTATAAACTTTCCGAATAACCAAACTATGATGTACACTGCTTGCGTACATCGATAACTATGGATACGTTCAAGCAGTAGTCGTGCCACATATCATGAGAAGAGTAGTGAGTTGTGACATACTCTGTTGATATGTTAAAGGTCAAAGAATAATAGGTGATATGTATTTCTGGTTTTCCATAAAATTTGCAGACTCAGAAGCGACGATTATGTGTGTCTGTAATTCAGTGAACTACTACATAAGCTAATAAATAATTTTACTTGTGTTCAAGGTAATCTTCGTTGTTGTCAAGTTTGGTAGATTCAAACCATTTCACAAACTTTTCTAAGAGGAAGTCAAGGCCTTAATCTTACCATGTCTTTCCAACTACCGTAGAATAAATGCTACCAAGTTGTTAAATGTATGAATTTTTAAGCGTACTCATAAGACGATGAAGTTAAAGTTCAGATTTACGTGCTTTGAACGTATATAGCCTGTCAAATACATGTGAATCAACAGATGCTTGACTGGATACAAATGTTTACGTGAATGTAGTACAACCACTCTGGACATTATCACGCCAAACGGAAGGGCACAAACGGAAGTACGGTTACCGTGACCTGGAACTGCGTAATCACCAACAAACCTTATGCTCAACCTTTCAAACTAATTTTCAGCACATGCGCGTTTAGAAACCTGCCAAGACACCAGATAAATTATTTAAGAAAGTGCTGGTTCTATACTTAGAATCAAGCCTGCACAGAAATTAGTGTTATTAACTAAGGTTCTAGCATTAAGAGCGGCCTAGATAGACGGAATTATGACTAGAAATCATTCAGTCATGTGTCAGGGCAACCCTTATCACATTGGATGGACTAAAATCTTCACTAGATAAGTGTCAGGAATGTCTACCGATGACCAGCGTTGATATGGGTTTCCTGGAAAATCTGTGCAACCATCCATCATACTAAATTATATTCACGAATGTACATAAATACAAAAGAGTATAAGAAATTCTTCATACTAGTTCATTCGACAGCATCAGAGTTCGTTACCGAGAAGGGTATTTCCACGGGAATGTGGCCGCAACTGGCTATCTTGATGCTCTTAACAGGTCTATCTCTTGAATCCGTCGTTTCACTTTCAATCTGTCTAACAATGTTCTGCAAGGTAATAACGAAACTAAAACCAACTAACCATTCCTTCTACAACTTTTCCGAAAACAACATGCTTTCCATCTAACCACGAGGTCTTCACGGTCGTAATAAAGAATTGGCTTCCATTTGTATCAGGACCTGCAGTAGTCGTTATAAGTGAATAAACTCACCAGCATTAGCCATCGACAGCCACCCTGCACCCACATGTCTCAATTTGAAGTTTTCATCAGGGAACCTATCGCCATAAATACTAAAACCTGCGAAAATTATTTAACCACAATATTACCTCCAGTTCCATCGTGGTTTGTGAAGTCTCCACCTTGTATCATGAATGACTTAATAACACGATGAAAAGTGCTTCCTTTATATGAAGCAGTTCGACCATCCTTCTAAATTAATAGACGTAACTACATCTGGGTTATTCTTACCAGTTGAGTGCCAATTGAAAGTTGTTTGAAATTTTCCACTGTCTTAGGCACTGTTTTACCAAACAATCCGATAATTATTCGACCAAGTGGTTTTCCATCAACTTCAATATCGAAAAACACCTGAATTTTGAAAGATTCCAAATATTACAATCTTACTTTGTCAGTAACTTTGGGTCCATTCGCTTCACTGCGAATAAGGCCGAAACATATGATAGACAGTAGTAATAACGGGCATAACAGCTTTAGAACGGCCATTACCCTAGCTTTGAGGTTGGTCGGGTCGCCGCGTAAACAAAGGTACAGATGTCGCGCTTTTAGACGTAAATACATATAAACAACATTAGGTTCAAAAGTATGTCTAAGGGACAGTAGACTAAGGGATTCTGTTAGTTATTTTCCGGCAAGGTTTTGTAAGTATCTGACCTTCTGAATGAGTCACATGACCCTCGGTTTCGAAAATAGTTTGTCATCGGTACTTCAGAGTACTTGTAGTGACCGGCCAGTCTCGATAAGAACACGATTGGAATAATAGAAACAATTATTATTATTGTAACCAATTGTACCAGAGATTGTTTTACTGTATTTGTTTAACTGTATCCGTTTCACTTCTTGTTCCATATACCGCCTGGTTTGGTTCGAGCTTGCTCACGCACTGCTTATTCGCTTGTACTCTTTGGCACGTCTCGGTATTATTTCGATACCACGAGATCGCCAATAAATATACTTGATCTGGACTAGTAAAGCCTTCTGGTTTACGGGCTATCAAGGGAACCAAGTCATATTTGTACGCGTAATCGAATAGTAGTGGTGATCATAGTCCGTCCACGACTCGACATCCACTACAACTGGTGAGCCGTTGTTGGAACACGTAATACAGCTGGTAACCCAATCCATCGAGCACAAGTCAAACTTGGCCAATTCTCCAAACCAGATCAATCCGGTGAGTCTATTTATCTATCCACATCTGTTGCATATATTCGTATTGATTTTTTTCAATATATAATATTTTGGCAACTTAATATGGTAGATAACGATAAGAATAACATAAATATGATAGACTCCGAGATACAGGTTATCAGTTTCCGACCGGTTCCTTTCATCCCCCATGATCCAGAAGTCTGGTTCGCGGCACTGGAATCTCAATTTGAGATCCGCCGCATAACCAATCAAAGGCAGAAGTACGCCTACGCTTTGGAATCATTGCCCGGGGATCACCTAACCGCTGTCCGTGAGGTTGTCCTCAATCCCAACGTTCCAAACGTTTATGACCGTCTTAAGGATGCCATCCTTCGACATTTCCTCCCATCAAGAGAGGAAAGATTGAGGACACTTTTAGCACGTCACCCTATGGGTGATGCTAAGCCGAGCCACCACCTCACGCGCCTGCAATCCCTTGCAGGAAACATGACAGCTGACTCTGAGATAGTCAAAGAGTTGTGGTTCGAAGCCTTACCAGTCAGTATCCAGCCAACCCTTACGGCTCTGCTCGAGGACACCCCGCTCAACAAGGTGGCCCTCATAGCAGATAAGATTCTGGCACGAGTTAACACCAAAGGCGACCATTTAGTTGCTAGTTTTTCCCGTTCTAACGTTGATCTCGATGCTAGACGACCTCCGGCTCATGGGGATAGGGACAGATGTATCCATACTCGTCTCAGTTTCCGAGACCGCGCAAATGTGCCAGCCCCCTACGTCCCCCGACCCAGGTCACAATCTCGAAAAGCCGTAACGACTCGCCCCAAGCGGGCATCTTCCAAGCCACGCCAGAAGGCGGTTTCGGAAGCGAGTCCAGGTTGGTGCTGGTTCCACCGTGCTTTCGGAGCCGGTGCCCGTCATTGTCGAGCTCCCTGCTCATACAAGACGGGAAACTTCTCAGCCGGCGAGTAAATGCGGCCGTACTCGCCGGCACTTCACCTCAGGTTGGCCGTTTATTTTACGTGCACGATTATCGCACCAACGCTAGGTACCTTGTGGATACGGGTGCCCAAGTTTCTGTCGTACCTATCGGTAACAGTAAGTCTCAAGCCACTATGCTTCGATTACGCGCTGCGAATGGCTCAGTCATTCCCACCTATGGTACACGACAACTTACAGTCAACCTGAGCAACCGACGACAGTATCTGTGGACGTTCATCATTGCCGATGTTCCTACAGCTATACTCGGTATCGATTTCCTACAGCACTATGAATTGCTAGTCGATTCACGTAGGCTGCAGCTAATTGATACTTCGTCGAACAGCAACTTTATGGGCTCTAAAGCCCACACAAACGCGTACCGAATCACAGGTGTATTTCATTCGCGTGACGATTTATTCCACGTTTTATTTCAGAAATTCCCCAAATTAACTAAACCTCTCGAGGAGACTCCATCGGTGACCAATCGTGTGGTACACCACATAGTCACCCGCGGACCACCAGTCACGGCAAGACCTCGCCGACTGGCACCGGACAAATTAGCTTTCGCTAAACGTGAGTTTGACAATTTACTAGCTACTGGTATTATTCGTCCTTCTCACAGTCCTTGGGCCTCACCTCTCCACATGGTTCGAAAGAAGGATGGGGTTAGTTGGAGACCATGCGGAGACTACCGAGCGTTAAACACAGCTACACGTTTCGATAGCTATCCCATCCCCCACATACATGACATCACGGCATCACTCAAGGGCACGACAATTTTTTCCAAGATCGATCTGATACGAGCATATCATCAGATCCCAGTCGCTCTTGAAGATATAGAGAAAACTGCCATCACGACTCCTTTCGGTTTATTTGAGTTCCTACGAATGCCATTTGGATTACGGAATGCTGCTCAAACTTTCCAAAGGTTTATCGATAGCATTGTACGAGACCTAGATTTTGTTCACGTCTATATTGATGACCTGCTAATCGCATCATCAAACGTAGATGAACATTATCAACACCTGACGCTACTATTCCAGCGCCTTTCGGATAATGGAATAATAGTCAACCCCGATAAGTGTGAACTCGGGAAGAAGGAAATGAAATTCTTAGGTCATGTTATTAAGCATGAGGGTATTCTACCTTGCGAGGATAAAGTACGTACTATAATGGAGTACACTGTACCGTCCACACTCAAGGAACTGAAGGCATTTCTCGGTTTGGTCAACTTCTACCGACGCTTCATTTCGCACGCGGCAGAACAGTTACGACCGTTAACCGATTTACTTCGCGGTAATCCACGCAAACTGGAATGGAACGACGCCGCACGTACTGCATTTTCAGATATCAAAACGGCCCTAGCTCAAGCCACACTTCTCGTGCATCCTGACCCATCAGCCACGCTTAGTATAGCGGTTGATGCATCGGATTTCGCCATAGGAGCCGTTATGCAACAGAATATCTCCGGTAGTTGGCAGCCCCTCGAATTTTTCTCACGACGCCTCACTCCCACGGAGACGAGATATAGCGCTTTTGGTCGCGAACTGCTAGCAGCCTACTGCGCCATCAAACATTTCCGGCACGCTGTAGAAGGTCGTATGTTCATCTTATTCACCGACCATAAGCCCTTAACGTATGCTCTGCATACCAAGTCTGACCGCTACTCACCACGAGAGTGCAGACATTTGGACTATATCTCCCAGTTCACGACAGACCTTCGTCACGTCAAAGGCGAGTCGAACTGTGTTGCTGATGCTTTATCACGTATCCAACTTAATGCAGTTACTTTGCCAATGCTTGACCTACCTGCTATAGCCGCCGCCCAAGCAAACGATACTTCATGCACGGAAGCACAACAGTCTACGTCCCTTCAGTGCCGGGAAGTACCCCTAGCTACTAGCTCAGGTACTATCCTATGCGATACTTCTACGGGCCTCCCTCGACCCATCGTACCCTCCGCTTATCGCCGTCTCGTCTTTGATGCCCTTCATGGTCTATCTCATCCTGGTATCGCAGCCACCCTACGCCTCATCGCTGCACGATACGTCTGGCCGTCAATGAATAAAGATGTCCGTATGTGGGTAAAACCAATGTTTACAATGTCAACGATCAAAAGTGCACAGGCACGTAGCTGCCCCTATTGGCACTTTCGCTACGCCTGATGCTCGCTTCGATCACGTTCACATAGACATTGTAGGACCATTAACACCATCGCACGGGTATGATCACATACTCACATGCATTGATCGTTTCACAAGATGGCCCGAAGCTATTCCCATCACGTCTATTACGGCGGAGACAGTTGCTCACCGCTTCGTAGAACGATGGATAGCTATGTACGGTTGACCCTCGACTGTCACGACTGACCGAGGACAACAATTTGAGTCCGCATTATTCTCCTCACTAACACGGCTGCTTGGTACGGAACGCATACGCACTACCGCCTACCATCCAGCATCAAACGGTTTAGTTGAACGGTTTCATCGCCAACTTAAAAGTGCTCTTCGAGCACACGAAAACAACAATTGGTACGAAACCCTTCCGCTCGTCCTCCTGGGAATCAGAACGAGTCTAAAGGCAGATATTCAATGTTCCGCCGCTGAACTTGTTTACGGCACGACATTGCGTCTGCCTGGGGAATTTTTCACACCACGGAGCAGCACTAAGTTCGGCGAATCAGACTACGTCCAACGACTGTCTGCATTCATGCGAACACTGACTCTGGTGTCAACTCGTATACAACATCGACAGGTCGCTCTCCCTCGAGAGTTATCTACCTGTTCACATGTTTTCATACGAGTAGATTCGGTACGCAAACCTCTACAACAGCCTTACGAAGGACCTTTTCACGTGATTTCCCGTCACGAAAAGACCTTCAAGGTTGATCGACGTGGCCGCATCGAAACAGTCAGCATTGATCGTCTCAAGCCAGCACACGTCGATGACAGTGCTATACCTGATAAGCCGAGACCCAATGTTAGACCCATCAGAGCTTCTAGCGGGATTTCTACATCTACTTCGGATCCCACGCTAGATGCACCTGAGACCTCATTCTCACGTCCCAGTCAACAGCACGTGTCATCTGCCCCGTCTACGGACGAGACTTCCGTCTCACGTCCAGACCTGCAGACCACACCGCCCTTGACTGCGGATGAGATTGCAGGCTCACGAGGTTCGAACGAGACTACCGTCTCACGTTCTGGTCGCCGAGTACGCTTACCCGTACGCTTTCTCGACTAACCTCATAACCAACTACGGATACAGTATAGGAATCTACCCCTATACTACAAGAAAGCTACACTTTTCTCTTTTTCTATCATTTTTTTTGTTTACCCCGAGCCTACGCCTCCGACCATCGCTGTTACGGTATCGTCGACTTCAGTCAACTTTCGCGAAAGCTGGCCTGATCACCCACGCTCTAGTCAACGCACTCAGTCGATCTCTCTGGCTCCAAATACGTATGATATACATTTGGTCCCGAACATGGTTATCCTGGTCGCATCTGGTTCCTTGGCTCAATCTGGTTTCGTCCTACGTCTGCAGCGTTTCTGGTCCGGACCTCTACGAACGCAACCTTCAGATTCTGGATACAAACCACTCTGGTGTAGCATGCTAATCCAAGCAATCAATACAGCACGTTCCTTCTGGTACCGTTCTACGTCAAAGACTTTTGGTGGCAACTCGAGGATCAACGATCACTCCCTGTTCTGCCAACGTTTTCGTCCTACAATTGCACGTTTCGCGATCAGTCCCACGAATGAAACCGCTACGTATCGAAAGTGTAAATCCTTTCTAGCGGGGGACTCCTGTAGTGACCGGCCAGTCTCGATAAGAACACGATTGGAATAATAGAAACAATTATTATTATTGTAACCAATTGTACCAGAGATTGTTTTACTGTATTTGTTTAACTGTATCCGTTTCACTTCTTGTTCCATATACCGCCTGGTTTGGTTCGAGCTTGCTCACGCACTGCTTGTTCGCTTGTACTCTTTGGCACGTCTCGGTATTATTTCGATACCACGAGATCGCCAATAAATATACTTGATCTGGACTAGTAAAGCCTTCTGGTTTACGGGCTATCAAGGGAACCAAGTCATATTTGTACGCGTAATCGAATAGTAGTGGTGATCATAGTCCGTCCACGACTCGACATCCACTACATACTTTGTTTTTTCTATAGTGTCTGTTAGTACTCTGGTTCTTACCATTTACAGTTTTCCACTTTTTTGGTCAAAGATCACATTTTCTCCAGGTATTATTGTGTACAATTCTTTTTTCTTAAAAAATGACCTCAAATGACTGGAAAGTGAATTAAAAGCAATTGCCAGCGTCCAGGCTGTCGATGTCTCGTTGACAGCGGCGTGCAGTGCGAAAAGTGCAATGGCTGGTACCACGAAGTCTGCACAAATCTAACGCCTGCGGCTTTTAAAAGGTTCAGTATGTCTTTGCGTATGTCTTTGTTTGCATATGTCTTTGTCAACAGTGCCGTCTGGATGAGAATAGCCTGTTAACCGAGGTCATTTCAATGGTCAAAGCTGCGAAAAAGTGTCTCGGCAAACGCGGTCGGGACACGTCGGTCAGAACTCGATCTGTCGACAGGCAGATTGATGTGACGCAAGCACAAGTGAGTTCAAAAAGTGCTGACTCACATCTTCCAAATGAGGAAGGATACCCTCCAAAGAGGTTTGTCCCAACCAAATACTCGAAAAAAGAAGTTTCTCCTGTATTCGAAATGGTCTCCAATAGGAAACTTTCAGAATCCGAAATCGCAAGGCTCGGTCAGTTTCCAGCGCCAAACATGACCCGTCCTCCCAAGTCGTTGACAACCATCCGGAATCTCATAGTATGCCTGACGCGACTTTGGTCACTAATCCAAACAACGTCAATGATTGGGTACAGGTGGTAAGCAAAAAACGACAAAACGACGTGCCTTCATCAAAGTAGTCGAGAAATCGAAGACTGATCACAGAGACAGATCAGTCATTTTTCACAGATTCAGGGAGAGTGAAAGCTCTGAACCGAAAGCTCGTTTTGAGCATGACATTGTGTTGATAAAACAGATACTCAATCAAGTTATGCCCCGAAATTCTCCGGAGTCACCTTGTTAGAGGTGAATAGACTAGTTAGCCTGGCGAATTTGATTCCTAATCAGTCCAGATGCTTAAAGTAGTTATAAAATCCTCAAGTGAAGGCGACCTAACTTTGCAAAATGGACATAAATTAAAGGATTCGGGAGTTTTTCTCCGTAAAACTTACCGCTGGCGGACCGTGTAAAAAGACGGGAAGCCGAAAAAGAACTGCAACTCAGACTAGACTCTGGCGAAAAAGACTTAAAAATTGTAAATTTTCGGGTTGTGAAGCTTCGACAGAAGATGATGCCGAAGCTACTCTGGGTGAAGCACGAGACCACTTAAAAAGGCTTCGGATCTGTTACACCAATGCCCGGAGCTTGCTCAATAAGCGATCGGAACTAGGTGTGCAGACTGACGCTACTAAGCCAGACATAATCGCAGCCACAGAAACTTGGCTGACACAGCCCATAGATAGTAGGGAACTTGATCTCAATGGTTTTATATTAGTAAGGGCCGACAGAATACCAAAGCGCAAAGGAGGAGGGGTAGCTCTACTCATTAGGAATGTTGTTCCATTCGCCATTATCGACAGTGTATCCCATGAGAGTGGGACGATGGACGTCCTGCTAAGCAGTCTCAACACTTGATCACGAAGTAGTCGATGTCTAATTCTAGGGGACTTTAATGCATCCATGGTAGACTGCGGAAATCTGCAAACTGAATCGTCAGTTAATTCCTTCGAACAAGAACTAGTTGATGCGGCTATCACATGTGCTCCAGTGCAACACGTGAAGGAAGCAACTAGGTACGACCCGGGTTCTGCATCATCCTTGCTAGATCTTATGTTGATTCACTATGAGGATGACGTTGCGAACCTGGATTACATGCCACCCCTAGGCAAAAGTGATCATGCAGATTTAACCTTTGATTTCCATATAACTGTCGATCACGAGCACACATCAGCTCAATCTAGACTTAACATTTGGGAAGCAAACATACAAGACATCACGCATTCAGTATCATCGGTAGATTGGACAATAGACCCAGAGTCCTCAATCGAAACGGCTTGGGACGTATTTCGAAATTTATACTTAAAAGTTACCGCCCCCACGTCCGTAGGACTACACCTAGGGGGCCGAGAGCCTCCTAACCATTGTTCAGTAGGGAGGTTCGCATCCTTATCCGTAAAAGGAGGAAAACGTGGGATAGATTTAGGTTACTGGGGACTAATTAGGCCAAATCTCAGTATCAAAAAGCTCGGAATACCTGTGCCTCGACTCTTCGTAAGTTCAGAAGGCTGTGAGAAGAGAAAACCGTTAAGGGATCCATAGAATGTCTTAAACGCTTGTATTCGTATAGAAACCAAAAGACAGAAAGAAGAAGAAATGTCCCTTCACTATGGGGAGACAGTACTGCCTTATCACTAGTGGAGTACGACTTTGGTAAAGCTCAAGCATTCTCAAACTGCTTTAGCAATGTATACACCATAGAAACATCCTCCTCACCAGTCCATGAAAATCCCCCCACACAGGCACTGGACAGCGTGACCATTAAAGAACCCGATGTCTTTGGTCTACTAAATAAGCTGGACATAGGCAAATCCACTGGACCCTATGAACTGCATCCTAGGTTACTAAAGGGATTAACTAACTTTGTTGCCAACCCTTTAAGTATATGTTTTAGTTTATCCGTAACCCAGGGTCGTCTACCAAAAGACTGTAAGAACGCCATAGTAAGTCCTGTCTTCAAAAACAGGTACAAAACATAAGCCTGAGAATTACCAAACCATTAGCCTAACTAGTGTGGTTGTTAAAATCTTAGAAAACATTATTCGGAAAGAGTTATTTAAGTACCTCGATGAAAACCGGATCCTCTCGGAGAAGCAGCATGGCTTTAGAACAGATGATTCTTGTCTCACTAACTTATTAGTCGGTGCGCTCTTAAGGACCAAAAGTCACCTGCAGACGTAGCCTACATCGACTTCAGCAAGGCTTTCGACAAAGTTCCGCATAAGCTAAGGAATGTCGGGATTGGAGGCAATCTATTGATGTGGATAAAAGACTTCCTAGTTGGGTGTCAACAAAGAGTATGGGTGAACTCCTAGTTGTCTAGCTGGGAAATTGTGCTTAGTGGAGTCCTCCAGGGTACAGCTTTGGGGCTAGTGTTATTCCTCCTGTGCGTAAATGATCTCCCTCGTCTACTATCGTCATCAGTCTTGCACTATGCTGACGATGTCAAGATATGAAGAGCGATACAAAGTAAGGGTGATAGCTTAGAACTCCAAAACGACCTGGGGAAGTTATCTGAATGGTCCCAAACCTGACAGTTGCCGATAAATACTTCCAAGAGTATTGTGATGCATATTAGCCATCAAGTTACAGATACATACGCGATGAATAACATTGAGCTACCTATTGTCCAGACACACAATTACTTAGGAGTCATCGTTAGCCAAGACTCAAAAACTACTGCACACTGCCGTGCAATAGCCGCCAAAGGATTTGGAACTTTATGGTCCATACGTGGGGCTTTTAGTCATCACGACGATGAAACGTTTCTGACTTTGTATTCAGTGTTCGTTCGTCCTAAACTTGAGTACTGCATACGAGCAGCTAGCCTCTGTCTAAAAAAAGACAGTGAGCTCTTGGAAAGGGTTCAGAGAACAGCAACTCAACTAGTTCCCGGAATGGCGAAGCTCCCGTATGGTACTAGACTGACCAGGCTAAACCTATTCCCGCTGTCATATCGAAGAATCAGAGGCGACTCGATTACAGCTTTCAAATTGCTTAGTGATAAATTTGCACCTAATATGCCCTAATTTTCCTGTCTTCCAAAACAGAAAATTTACAAGGACACTCCAAAAAAGTTCACAAGCCCAGAACGAATTACCTGTCAACTGACTATCGACTTTCCCATCGAATCATCAACAAGTGGAATTCATTTCTTCAGCAAGTGGTTGAGGCTCCATCCGTCGACTCTTCCAAAAGAAAGTTGGATCAACTGAGAGATCATCATTGCCAGGACTAACACAAGCCATCGAGCTTCCTGTCCTTTGCGAACTGAAACTGAAACTTGCGCATTTCTTCCAGGAGAAGATGGTAAGGAAGTCCCCAAACAAATATTTTTCCCACGTTCTAGACATTAGTCTCGTCCATACTAATTTTAGTGGAAAAAATCTATGGGTCTCAGGTTATCTGTTTGCTCATGGCTTACGAACTACGAACCTAGATGGGGGGAAAAAGAGGGATGTAACAGTACCGGAATAATTTATCAGGATCATTTACAGCATTATAAAATCACCTCGAAACATATGGTACGGTATTTTTTAGGTATGAGATTAGATCACGCAAACATGGAGTTCCCTACAAATTATTCCATCTTGAATTGTATGCGGTTTTAAACCTTTTAACCTAGGTGTCAATTCGAAGGTAAAGCCGTAATGATGTAACGAACGGTTTATTTCAAGTTTGTGGTACTTGAAAAACTGTTTTATTGAGTTAGTGATTCTTTTGGGATGTGTATAGATCGGTGTTTAATACTTTCGTAACAGCTGATTGTTTGTGTTCTCGTGATCTTTGAAACACCATAAGTGACAATGAAACCATAAACTAGATGAACCCAAGCCCAACGAATTGCTGCTTTAGCCATAGCTTCCAGAGGTACCGAAGTTAAGACAAGTTCTGTCATTAATATATGAGCCTTGGTGAATAATATAATTGACATTAGTAATTGCAGTCAATAATCCTCTAACTTCTGATACTAAAAGATTAAAAATTATTAGTGACCTAAATTGTGAAGTTCAGTCGCTTGTAGTTACGATTGGACACAGTAGCCTGGTATCAGCGAAAAATAAGAAGAAACGCCGGCACCTGTGCCTGATATTCCCTCGAAATCCTACCTCCACTGTGACGCCAAGCCGAGTTATTGACGTGACCAGATCCAACGAAGAAGGATTTGTGTGTTTTAGAGAGTCGATTCCGACTGAGGACAAACAAAATCAGAATTATTACGCTGTGACTTCGTCGACAATGGTTTTTTTGGTTGTTTCATCGACGATTTTGGTAATGGCTCACATCAAGCTTACGAAGCTATAGGTTGTGAAGCTTAGTCTGAGTAAATTTTGATAAGCAAACAGTTTGTGTCCTTTAAAAATGTATTGACTCGATTTATTTTGGAGTGATTATTAGATCGTGTCGTACAGTGCTGCAAACCATGTAGCCTGGTACTGATTTTCGTCCGAGTAATTTTAACTAGCTCTTATAGATAGTTTTTATGATGAGGTATGTGTCTAACTCGTAGGCGAACAACAAATATCTAACATTTCGCTGAAGGCTATTCAGAATTTATGCCACATCAGTGTGGAAGTTAAGGTGACAGCCCACGAGGGGCTGTCTATGTCATCCATTTGATCAGTCCACATTGATTAGCCTAGGTGAAGGCAAAATTTCACCAACGACTCCATGTTGAATGATCAGGCTCCCAGTCTGGACACCTGTAAGACTTCACGAATGATTGAGCTGGGACTCAGTAATATTTCACTGACTTCGGTATGACATCATGGTTGATAAATATAGTACTTACTTACTTATGCCTGTCAGCCCTCACTAAGAAGCATCGGCTGCTGATCAGGATTTGCTAGCTGGATCCTGCCTGAGGGATCCTTTCTAGTTGTCTTCAATTGTAGTATTCTATTCGGAAGTCATGGGTATAAAAATCCTTCCACATACACACCTGCGTTATATCGTTTTTGACTTTTTAAGATCTAGATTTTGTTTATCTTTTAATTCCATTTGAAATGGTACTATCTGCATTTCATCGTGGTTCTTGTTCTAATTATGCCTTCACTGAATTTTCTTTTTTTCTGAGCTACATACGTGTTGTTTTAGTTGATATTTGGTTATGTCGACTATCATATAGTCGTTATCACTTTATCTTACTACTTGCCTAAGACTCACCACTCATGGAGGAGCATCGGGCACAACGCAATGGGATTCTACGTGAGGCCCTGGCCTTAGCGATCCTTTCTAGCTGTCTCCACTTGCTATTCGTTCTTTTGATGTCCGCTTCCAACTGCCGACGCAATGTGTTCCTTGGTCTGCCTTTCTTACTTTTCCCTCAAGGATTCCAAGTTAGCGCTTGCCTCATGACACATTTTGATGGTTCACAAAATTTATGTTCTATCCACCCCTAACGTCTTTTCCTAATAATACTCTTCAGCTGGAATCCGGCTTCTTCTTTCCCACAGTAGGTTGTTGGTGAAAGTATTCTGCCAACGGACATGCACTATTTTATATAGACAGCTGTTTACAAATGCTCGTACCTTTTCGATCAGGGTTATAGAGGTTCACCAACTTTCAGCTCAGCATAATAGAACCGTCTTGATATTTGTACTGAAGATCCTGACTTTGATGTTGGCTGACAGCTGTTTTTAGTTACTGTGAGGATGGCTCGTTGGCAAAATCTAGGAGGCCTCGAGAAGCCCAGAAAGAGCCGAAGACATTCCATCCAATCACCACTGGGACAACATTCTAGAATCTCGACATGTAGCTTCCCTATTGGATGAATAAGAATGATGCCCTATGTGCCTATTGGCTGTCCGAAATGATGATTTACTTTCAGCCAAAAACTATAAATATATGAGATCTTTTTACTATATTTGACACTGTTTTGGGTAATAAAATTCCTACTTACTAGTTTTCTGTCTTCTCTTTTGCGACGTTGCGGGTTCGATCGTTCAAGTAGTCTAGTAGTACGCGGCATAGCAAGAGTAAAAGCGCTAGATATAACAGTTACACTTGTCCTTCAATTTTATGAATGCTGCTCTTGTTTTGCCAATCCGTGCCTTCACATATGCATCAGATCTTCCTTGTTTATCGATGATGCTGTCTGGATACGTGAACGTTTTCACCTCGTCCAGAGCTTCTCCATCAAGTGTGACGTGATTGCTGATCTCTGTTGCATTTCAGGACCTTGCTTTTACCCTTATGTGTGTTGAGGCCTGCCCATTGCCACGACTCATGACAGTTGGTAATGGCTTCGTAGACTGATGCCATCTCCTAGCTTTACCCTCCCTTCTCATACACCAAACATTATAGTCCGTTGAAGTATGCGATGGTTGGTCATACGTAACACATATCCCAACCACCTCAGCTGTGGGAGGTTGAATGCCTCATCAATCGATTTTCCCTCCTTACCTAGTACTATACTCCTAACATAGGCATTGTTTAGTCCGTGGTCCCAGAATACACAGGCAATGCTTCGAAAACACCTGTGACCGAATACCAGTAACCTACGAATATTTTCTACTCTTCACCTAATTTTTTGGTTTGCGTGAGATTGAAGAGCTAGATCATTTGAGAATTACAAATCGTCTACGTGCATATGTAGAAATTTGGTTTACTTCCGTATCAGCACCACTATAATAATACATCTAATAGTAAATCCGTAGATATGTCATGTGATTACCTGATCATTTAGATCTTACATGTAAGTGACATCATTGTCCACACTGACTCGTCCTATCGTTACAATCAGCAATATAATATCTAGCACTTTTGACGAACACATGTGGAGTGGTAAGAGAATAGTATATTTGATCCAATAGGCTGGAGATTATGTGACTATGCCTGCATGACAAAGTCATGCGATTTCGATTAGTTGTCGCCGCGTCCATCATCACTGATTTTCTCCCCATTTTAAGTGATGAATATCAATTTTCTCAGTCATCTTATGTTCAGTCTCGAGTATCATGTGGTTAAAACCAATAACACTACACTACTCTCCAACCAGAACCAACATGACATTGGTTTGATACTAAACCGGGTTTGATTATCTCGGGCCAAAGGTTACCAAAAGAACAATAAAAATCCTTCGAGTAATGATAAAGCAGAGGATAAATCAAAAAGAAGGGGAAGCTAGTGATCGGTAAATACGTGTAGCCATCTCAAAATGTTTGGTCCAATTCTGAACACACTTGTAGATGGAGTGGAGTCGCGATTGACTATGGTCACCACTTCAGGAACATTAACTGCCAGATATCGAGTTCGACCCCTCCGTTAGCCAAAAACCAGAAGGCAGTTGAAGGTTGCAACAAGATATATTGGTCGGCGATCTCGTGGTATCGAAAAAATACCGAGATCGCGCTAAAGTTTACAAGTGGAACTACCAAGCGTGCTCGAGTTCGTGCAAAGCCACAGGCAACGGAAGAAAGTGTGTGTTTGGTGCACTTTAACAAACAAACACAGTGAAACAATTATACCAATCGCGTTCTCATCACAAAAGTAGGTCACTACACACTGAAAATGAAAATCCACGTGAATTTCATTTAAGAATTAAACAAAGTGGGATTATGATAGTGAAGAATGATTTAGTGTAGAGATATTTTCAATAGTCACATTAAAACACATAGTAACGATCATTGGTTAATAGCTTTACTTGTGAGCATTATAAGCATTTCGTGCTTAATAATAGAAAAACAATCAATATTTTATAAATGTTGATACTGGTATTATCTTTGATTTAATTTAGAAAGTCAGTTAACGTTTAAGCCGGTATGCTATATGTATGAGTTGACTTCTAGTTGCAATCGTATTAGTAGACCAACTGAAGTACTCATAGTATGAACGAGAAGAGTTCCAAATAATGTTTCAGTTAGTTCGTTAAATTTAATAAACGTTATTTAGTTGCAGGGTGATTTTCTTGACCTTTTTATTGTTTAATCGTAATAGAAGTGGATAACATTACTGATACACATAAATTGTTGTCAAAAATACTTTTAATACGTGGAAATAGTGATAAATATGTGGATTTCGGGCAGATAGCTAAATTAAGTGGATCCGTGGGAAACCCCACGAGCAACAAACCAATAATTTATATTCATATTTACCAGCTGATGGTGCACACAAGTCAGTTGCGAGAATAGAGTTTGGCATAAGGTAAAATCGGCTTATTTGAATAGAGTGATGATATGTTGTCGAAATCGCCAAGCATATGTGCCACAAACGTAAGTGACATAGTATTGTACAATGCTCTCGGCCTAATCAAGATTATATACATTGAGTGCTGCTCATGTGATTATCAGGAAGAGCATATGTTGTAGTCAAGGGGAGTACAACTCCCAACTCATGTCTATGATAATGGCGCGAACCTTTGTAAGTGCTGGGGTGAGTTCGACAGTGATGTTTTCAGTTTACAGGAGATTGGCTCGACTGCTTATACTGATGAACTGTATGAATGATTATGTCACTAAACCTCCACTTAGACTGATAAGGTTTTCAAATGTTCACTAACTGAGCAACTGCTAGAGAAACACACCGAAATCATCTATAATAGACAAAGATAACCACGGGCAAACAGCAATATTTAATGATAATTATAAATCTATTTCTCGGACGGGCTTGTGCGAATGGTTTCATCAATTTTATTACCTGGCTGTCAAGTCATGAAAATGCTTTATGACGACATCCGGAAACCATTATGAATAACTAGTTACAGTGTTGATTTGAGATTAACTAGTGGGAAATAGGCGTTCTTGTTTTAGGTGATTCGAAAATATCAGAATTTTGTGCCACTAATGGATCCGAGCTGCCTGATTATATTACAAATTGCGCTCTACAATTGTTTGTTCACTTTGCTAGTAAGCTCCAGAGTTTTCATTTTGAACGTTTGCTTGATTAACAACTACGTGATGGTTTAGTTATTCAACCAGTGCAGTATGATGATATCTCATTGCGGTGACTTCATTATATTAACTATGTTAAACGTCTTTTTAGACAGCTAATATGATAGCCCAAATTATAAACACAAATGGGCTTAGCAATCACGACTATAGTGGGTTCAGTGGGAATGTTAAAGGCGGTTCAAATAATTGCTAAATTCAAATGACATCAAGGCGATAAGATGCAACACTTGTATAAACCAGGTTAAAATGTGTGTTTATGAGAAATAGTGGTATAAAAACTTGGCAGAAACAATATTAAATTCGGGACATGACTTACGGAACTACGGTTAAGAACAAGTTGAGTATAATGGAATTTTCATAGATGGTTGCTGTAGTTGTCCTAGTGACATTCATGAATGTGTTGTAATGATAATCGGAACTAGAAAGTGTCGAACCAATGATGAATTTAGTATGGCTCTCCTGAAAGCAAAAAGTTCTTTCTCATAATAGCATGTTGTAATTTGAAGCTATTAAACATATCTTACACGAAAAACGGTTCTAGGAGTGATTCATATGAAATATAGATATAGCTGGTCTAAGTGGAACTATGTACATGTTAAGAAGCATAAAAAACGTGGTACATCACCCAGCAAACTGTCCATTGTATTCTGTGTTTCCCTTCAGATGTGCAGATCTTTCTAATCCCGTCAGTCATCAGAAGAGAGAAAAAAGATGGGATGAAATATACTTTTCGTGAAAGCCGGTATTCACCTTAAATGCACCTTTCAGTTGTCCTTCATGCACCAATTTGTATTGTAGTCCATCGTATGAATTCCATATGATTTTGACGACAACATTGTGTCAAAGAAATTTCCATAAAGTCCTCCTATCCACACCGTCAAATGTTTTCTCATAGTCAAGGAAGTTGATGTATGGTGACGAGTACCATTCAATTGAATGCTCAACAATGACCCATAATGTCGCAACTTCATCAGTACACAACTAATCTTTACTGAATCTGGTCTGTTGATCTCCATGTTTAGCGTCTACTGAATCTATAACTCGGATCAGCAACACTGTTGAAACGTTTTTCCTGGTACTGATAGTAGTGTGATGCCTCTGTAGTTCTCATACTTGCTCAGCTCTCCTTTCTTTGATAGTGTTATATCTAGAACTAGTACTTCTTCACATACCACGTACAACTTGAGCACTTGGACGCCAAAACCCTCCAGTCCCAAGTTAGAAGACAGAAGACAAGTATGAAAGAATCTTATTCCAAACAGTGTCGAATGTGGTACTAAGCACTCAGATATATATAGTTTTTAGTAAAAATTAACTCATTATTACAGTCATCCAACTCTCATGGAGTGGTTCTTATGATCCGTCCGATCGGGAAGCTACACATCTAGATTTTGGAATGTTCTTTCCAAAGATGAATGAATAGAATGTCTTCTGCTCCTTCAGAACTTCTTAAAACTTCCTTGAGTTCGCCGGAGGCCGTCCTTACAGGCATCTTGATAAGATATTTTTTTTCCTAACTGTTGGCAATTGTCTTCACAAATCTTCTTGAATAGAAAGTGGGGCATGTTCGCAATTACTCCTATGTCTGGCTTCAGTGCTTCGACTGGTATATTGTCAGGTCCTGCTACTTTCCCACCCTTAATTTGTCTAATAGCTATGTTGACTCCCTCAATCGTTGGCGGAGTGACAACTATAAGAAAGTCTGTAGGTGCTGCTTCAATGTCCGGTGGATCCAATGGAGCTGGTCTATTCAAGAGTTCCTCGAAGTGTTGCACCCCTCTGTTCCTCTGTCCTTGAATTTCAGTGATTTGTTTGCTTTCTTTATCCTTGACTGGTCTCTCTGTATTTCCCTGCTAGTTTTGTTGTTGTGTCATATGGTTGCATTGAATTGTGATCGTTTCCTTCGTTGTCTAGCCGAATGCTTTGATGATTCTGTATTCATGAGATTCCCATCCTTCATACAAAATGAAGATCCTTCTACTAGCAGGATGAACTGTACATAAATTAAAGTGTTCTCACTTGTAAGCTATATTTGACAAGATTGTTTTTTAAAGGGTTGAGGTTGTTGACCCCATGCTTTACCCCCCCTTTACTCGGGTTGGGATTAGCAGTAACCCTAGAAGGGCAACAGGCGGAGTGGGCAACCAATTTTCGTGACATTGACTACAGAGCTAATGCTCCTTTTAGAGGGAGCCTATGGTTTAGGACGAATTATGACCGATTACATATCCATGTGGAATTATTTAAAAGTAAAGTATGCCTCTGATCAAAACCATAAGTTGCCTTTAGAAGACATTGTGAATACACACCTTCTGAGTCCCATCTGTTTCTTATCCAGTGAATTTTATGGGTGCTATTTTTTGCTTCTAGGAGAAAATTGTAAGTGACCTGGGTCCATTTTAAACCTAGTTTTTCGGTGCTAACACGGAGACTCTTTTAGTTTAAGGTGATCGGTCTTCCCGACATATTCGACATAGTGTGGTCTAGAATTACTCCGTTGATCGTTTTTCTATCAGTGGTGATTATCTGGTCAGTAATTGTTTCAGTTTCGTTTTCCTTTGTCCCTACTGACTTTCTAGAGACTAACGTGAATCACTAATTGACACTACTGTGTTACTTCTTGGTAAAATTAAGTCAAACTCTGACAGAAACAACCTCCATCTGGTCCTAAAGACTTGCCCGTTCAGTTTTATCCTCAACCTTTCCTAGTGTTGTGGTGTTTCTTCTTCCCGTTTTGAAAATTCACTATGCAAAACTTGATGAAGCAGTTACTTTGAAATTGGCTCAAGTTCTTAAGTAATTATTCAGTATTATAATCCGTAGTCAATGAGTTGCGTTTGGTTCATTCCCGAATTCTCTCGCTATAATAGTCCTACGAATCGCTGTTAATTGATCAGGACCCAATCAAGAAGTTGAATTTAAAAAATGGGATATTGTATTACTGTAAAAGGATCAAACATGAATTAAAACATTTAATTCTACAGCAGCAGTTTCAATTGTTTACTGAACTAACTCGTGTGGGCAGTAAACTCTTACTGACAAGAAATCGATGATTTATAGGTGAAGGGTTACTGTCTTTGAGGTACGAGCCACAATATCCACAGAGACGAAACTTATGTATGGTAATTCTACAACTGAAAATTATGATGGACTCAATAGTGAACCGAAATGATGTATCTGATACCTGTGTCAACAATGAAACGAAGCATTAGATGAATATTGTCGTTTTAGAAGAGTTTCATAATCAGTTTGAGGCAGATTTTTACCACCTTGAGATTGAAGCTAATTACGAAAACTAGAAAATGTATCATAAGTTTTCACTGATTACAAGTCAAGCTCATTCAGTACCTCTTAATTAATGCAACCAACTTTAACTCTTCGGAATGATCAATTAGATATTGCTCAAGCTTTCATCTGAGATTCCATGTATTTATTCTACCAGTTGAACGACCACGGAGTTGAATATCCAGCTATTTTCCAAATTGATATTTACACATGTGAAAGTGATGTACTGCAATCCCGATAAAACTTCGGAATAACAAAAGAATTACCATTTCTTACAAACACTACAATTTATACACAAATACAATCTGTTGCAGATTACAAGATTTAGCGACCGAGACGTCTATACTTTATCATATTCATGTATAAACCCGAATGGTTCTGTCTTTTGTTTTCACTAGTTTTATACACTGGTTCCTACATAACTTATATTTAAACTGTTAGACCATTTTGTCTGTGCGAAATGCCGAATCTTACAGTAACGTAAATCAAATTTTAAATTGAGTTATCTATAAAACTAGGATCACAATTTAATTTAATAGCCAAAAAGTAGTAGGATATAGAAAGTAACTTTAAAAGATATATATTCTATAAAGTACATAGTGGGGAAGCAACACTTGGAATAAGTACTTTGGATAAATGAATTGTCATAAGAAATGATTTTTCAGAAAAGTCACACATACATTAGTGATTTTTTTTACTTTGTATCGTTTCCATTAGTCACAGACGCACCAGATGAACCACTATAAACTTGAGACAAACGTTTAATTTCATCAGTATCTATTTTCCGGAAAAGAGGGACTGGCTAGAAAACGAGAAGAAAAGTAACTTTTTTTCAGTTCAATTTCCCTTAGTAATTTAAAAATTCAAAATAAATAATTAGATACATCAAAAATACTTCATGTAATAGTATAAAGAAATGAATATCAGTTGTCTTAGAAGTGCAGTCAGCCAAGATAGATAGGCATCTGATGATTGACAAAATCTCGACTTCCGCCAACGCAAACCAAATATATAGCTAGTAATATAGCTGAAAAATGTTGCTACGATGTAAAATCTGTTGAACCGATATACATTTACCTAATATTTATCTTATAAATCTGAGGTTTTATAACACTCTACACATTCCAATCTTTATTCTGAATTGTATATTTCGCCTTTTCTCATTCGGTTCAATCTTACTCCTACAGCTTTTCCTCTTCCTCTAGCTGACGGGTATTTGCGGTTGATCATATACTACTTATATCTTTTTACAACTCTGAAAATATATATTATACAAATATGACTAACCTTTCCAATATGATGACCATCAGGTAACAACCTCGTCACTGTAAACTCGTTTTTAATAATTTGCACGAAACTCATTTGGGATATTGGAAGATCGCACTGTTCAATCCAGATCTGTTTTCCAATTGTAGGCATGAATGGATAAATCATAGCACCAAGAAGACAAGCAATATTAGCAGCAACGCTTATCACAACACCAGAACGTTCTCTGAAATGTTTTCATATGTGACATAATTTGAAAATAATCCAAAAACGTATATACAGAAGGTAAACGTTGATTATAATTAGAAAGATTCTACTAAACCCTTTAAATAACTACCTCAAACAATAGAAATACTTGAGGATTTATTACAGTTCATATGACGAATACTAACTACTCAAGTGTTAACGTGTGTATGTGAAAAATTGTCCAAGAATAGAAAAAAATTCAGAACTTGATTAAATTTGCAAATCTCATCTAAGAATTTATTGTTATTATTATTATTAGCTTTATTTCACATTAAATTTTTGGTACAATATAGAATTCCCAGCACAAAGTACTTCAACAAGTTTCCGTTTCTTACTTCTTCGTCCTTCCTGACGATAAATATTGAGTGATCGCCAGTTAGAAGTTAGCAGCCCAGTCAATTGACATCTGAATAATGTACATTCTTCTCGCTGCATATTGCCAGAAACCACGATATCTCTGATTGGGCCTTTTGTAACCTTTACAGCGAAAGGTTGTACACTTTTCGGAAACCCACCTGAATAGGTTGTGCGATTAATAGCCATAGTGATTTATTAAAACAAACAAAATTAGATAACTTGTTGAAATATCTAGATGACAGTAACAGGTAGCCCAGATGTTTAAACAGGCCGCCGTGATGTTAAAGTTAAAAATCGAGTGTCTACACACCACCAATTGACATAGCCAATTGAAATATATCGTAGTAAAACCAATAGAATATAGCATCATTGAGAGATGGATAGTGCGAAAACACTTACCAATAAATCAAATGACCGGGAGTTTCCTTAAGGTTGGAATTTTTGATGATAATATACACAATAAATACTTTATGACTATAAAAACGGGAAACTCATTGACATAGTCGTTTTTTTTAAAAAAAAATCTAACGTACTACTACATATGTAAAAGAAGACATACAGCATAAAAACGTTATGGACACTATTCTCCGTTTTGTTATTGAGTACATTAAGTTGGAAGAAAGATAGGGGCGGCCAGACCAAAACGTGGTACAAATCCATGAAGTCACTGACAATTGGACTGAACTATGCTGGTAGGTGTAGACTACCTGGTTGGGATTCGCGAGATGATAGCAATCGATGGTTAGAGACCTTGAATGACATGGCTCAAAATCGTTTGCAATGGCGAAGGTGCATCTATTCTTTGTATTCTCCCAAATTCTAATTTTCTGAATTCTTTATGTCTCTATCTTTTTTCTCTTTCCAAATTTATTTCACTGGATTATACTCCAATAACATCTTCAAACCCTAATCTTTCACATAATGCTTATACTCTTCCTCTACCACTATGGGATTTGAATCGACAACTACATCTCTGTGTTAATGTGGTATGGCAACTCGAACTGATGTACGTACGTAAGAAGTTCTATGTTGTGACTGACTGACTATTGATTACATTATGAGTGAGTTTCCTAGGTATATTCCTGAATTAAACAAGTAATAATCGGTTTACTGACAAATATAAATGTCACTAGAGTAATATGCAATAAAAATATACAGATACTATATCATAGATTCGCTTGCATTTATTGTAATGAATAAACATACCATTTTACAGATAATAATTTTAACGTAAGTTCCAGGCTAACAATCATATAAACAAGTTTAAGGTAACAAAGAGATGAGATTTTGGAAATGCACAGAAAATCGTTGGTCATACAAGTGGTTTTGACTGTTGTTAACTTAAGGCTTTGAATGATAAAACCATGGTGGAACACGTTAAGTAGACTAATAGGTATGTATATGATAAGGATTTCCTCGTGAAAACTTTCAGAATATCGGAGAAAATCTTTTTTACTTTTAATATCACAACTGGTCAACATGTTAATACTAAAGTAAATATGAAGTACTCAGTTCAGTAAAGACATAAACATCTTAGATTCCAAATTGTTTAATTACTGGTAAAAGCTAATTCCTCTCAAATAACTAAATAAAAATTACACTACAAGGGAAGGTAATATCAAAATAATTTAGTTTAATAAAAGATAGGAACCAACTTTGTTTCCGGTTTCTTAACAGCGACCCACGGTTGATTGGCCTGAAAGTAACCATTACCAAGACGAGCAATTGTCAATACATTTCGAATAGCATCTCGAAGATGACATGACTCCATATTGTGTATATAAGTAGCGAAGAGTTTATTAATTCTGGCCAAGAATTCGGTATCAACTGGTTCTAATTTTGTTATTGACGGAATAATCGAATTGAAAAATCGTGACACAAAAGAAAGAGATCTGGCAAGATCAGAATTAGAGGGAAAAAACATATCGACTTAACTAATCAGTAATAAGTGATAGGAAACATTAATTTTATTTCAAAGTGGTTTCATTACTCACATGAGAATTCATACTGATCAGACTATTAAACAAATCAATACTATGAAACAATCATACTCTCTGGTTATCTGGAGTAAAGTACATCGATATGGTACTAGTATGCATTTGGAATTTCGCATTATTGATATTCATAACTGTAATTGATTAGTCACTATCATCATATGTGGATCATGAGTAGGTTGCCGCTAAACAGCATCATAACAAATTACAATATATTTAGTATGTGGAATCCAGCTGAAGTATCGCCGATAGAACAAAACGCACTTCGTGGGTTCGACTTCTAGGCATATCCAAACAGAATAGATTTGTCTGTAAGGGTTGGAATACTTTCGCTGTTGGTGTTAAGAACTGGAATCGATCAATCTCTTATGACATATAACCATCTTGAGAGCGTCCTGGATTCCATCGCTGGACACTATTTCTACTTAAAGATTTTTTTAAAATTCTATCAACACATGACTATTAATAATTTGCTGTCGTCAATATCAGCAACGGCGAACTAAAAAAACGCTTACTAATACTTTTATAATCGTTGAACAAGTTAGTGGCTATCTGGACTGAGTAGCACAGAATATAATGGAGTTAGGCTTTTGAGATGAAAGGTACTAGGTTCGATTCATTGTGTTAGCCACTACAACTATGATACAAATGAATCCAGCTAACGAGTTTAAAGTAGGATGGAACATGCGTTCTGAATTCGACTGCTAACTGCCTACCGAATATAAGATAGATCGACTTGGTATATATATGTAATTATACAATAATACTGCATCAAAATGTACAGTAGGTAAATAAACTAATAAGCAGACGATTATCATTTAACAAATGAAATGTAATACTGAATAATAAGACGTTTTCACATATTCTACGACGGACAGATCGAAACACAACTAAACTATTTCTAAGCCCCCAAATGCCCTGGTACGGCCGAGAATAGGGAGAGTCCTCTCTCTCTCTGCAAATGCTTTCATATGGCCACGCGAATGTATAGCCTCTGCCAGCAAAGTCCTACTCACTGCCTTCTCGCACCACGGGTGTTGTTTACGAAATTGAGAGGACGAAAAGCGAATGTCCGGCGCTTTAAGTGGGTTGGTGGACACGGAAAGTTCACCTAGGAGAGTCGGAAAACCCTCATTCCAAACCAATGGTGCACATGGGCTCCAGGATCCCGAAGGAACAAATGGCGTATAAATCAATCGTTGATCACCGACTACCATGTGACTTCATCTCATCACGATGCTCCACTGCCTTGTGGATCAGATCTTCAGGTCAAAGGCTCTGGGTGTGGTCCCCTAAGAAAACCATCTGCTTCAGTCTGGGCACCTGGGCAGTATCACAGCCCTCACACAAATCAAATCAGATTTGTGAGGCGCATATTTATCTGGTGCTTTTTTGTACCAATATTTATGTGTTTAAATAAATAAATAATAAGAGGAATAAATCTTGATTCAGATAATGTACGTAGTACGCTTGGTAGAAATATCATTAAATTATAAACAAATGATGCTAATATTATATTTACAAATGAAATCATCCCAGATAAAGGCACTATCCTGTAAAAAGATGATTTATAAAATTAGAGAAAACGACGATATTCAGAGACATAAAGATGGAATATGTTAGAAAATTTTAGAGCCTTAAATTGATTACATGCACAGGCACATATATGCATCGGTCCAAGTCGCAATATCTCGTTAGCACAACAAGATGAACACCTAATTCATAAAAGTAGTTAATTTAGTGGTGTTAATATATAAAAGAAAGGTTGTATATCAGAATATATTACAGGAAGGAAGACAGATATGAAGCAATTTTAATCTCAAGGTTTAAGGGAAGATAAAGAGTGTATACACCTACGCCATTGTGATCGATTCTGAGCCATGTCACCTAGAATCTCCGACCATTGGTTACGATAGTCACGCGGACCCCAACCAAGTAGTCTGCATCTACCAACATGGCTAAGACTAGAAGTTAGTGACTTCAAGCACTAATGCCACGTTTTGGTTTGGCCGCCCCTAACAAAAAAATACACTAACTACCATAGATTTAAGTCCAGTAAATAAATACTAAGCTGACAAACGACTCAGTCACAAAACTGGATAGCTTTTTGAATATGGATTAATGCAAACAACAATTTCATCATGATATGAATTTGTTTTAAAAAATCTAGAGTTTGTTATTATCCAACTACCCAATAAAATATGATGCCAACTCTTAAAATAAGCTAGATTAGATACCTTTGAAGAATGAAGTACAATAAAACTACAAAGATGAATTAAGATGAATAATATTTGACAACTTTATTTCATTTAAAATGTAATATGAATATTATCATCATTCCAGTTGAGATGAGTTATTTATTTGATGCTATACAGCAACTTACGTCACCTATGGTGAAGACGAGATATCCGTCTATCAATTAAGGGACGAGTACACTGCTCAGCAGTTCGCTCTGTTTTACTTTACGGCTGCGAAACGTGGCCATTAAGAGTAGAAGATACTCGTAAGCTTCTAGTATTTGACCATAGATGCCTTAGAATTATTGCTCGCATCTGCTGGGATCACTGGCTACGTAATAGTGAGGTCAGACACAGGGTATTAGGGAATGGTGGTAAATCAGTTGATGAGGTTGTTAATCTTCATCGACTGAGATGGTTAGGCCACGTGTTACGTATGCCTGAACACCGATTACCACAACGGGCTATGCTGACTAGTATTGGAGATGGTTGGGAGAGAGTTAGGGGTGGCCAAACCAAAACGTGGCATTAGTGCTTGAAGTCACTAACTTCTAGTCTTAGCCATGTTGGTAGATGCAGACTACTTGGTTGGGGTCCGCGTGACTATCGTAACCAATGGTCGGAGATTCTAGGTGACATGGCTCAGAATCGATCACAATGGCGTAGGTGTATACACTCTTTATCTTCCCTTAAACCTTGAGATTAAAATTGCTTCATATCTGTCTTCCTTCCTGTAATATATTCTGATATACAACCTTTCTTTTATATATTAACACCACTAAATTAACTACTTTTATGAATTAGGTGTTCATCTTGTTGTGCTAACGAGATATTGCGACTTGGACCGATGCATATATGTGCCTGGTCCTACGTTGTAGCTGACTGAGTGACTCATACAAAATAAAATTAATAATCTGTTAGAATTCCACGAGATTTGAATTATTCTAAACTACTATAGTAAATCGTCATGGTTTCACAAGTTTTATTTATTATTTATTTAAATACATAAATATTGGTACAAAAAAGCACCAGATAAATATGCGCCTCACAAATCTGATTTGATTTGTGTGAGGGCTGTGATACTGCCCAGGTGCCCAGACTGAAGCAGATGGTTTTCTTAGGGGACCACACCCAGAGCCTTTGACCTGAAGATCTGATCCACAAGGCAGTGGAGCATCGTGATGAGATGAAGTCACATGGTAGTCGGTGATCAACGATTGATTTATACGCCATTTGTTCCTTCGGGATCCTGGAGCCCATGTGCACCATTGGTTTGGAATGAGGGTTTTCCGACTCTCCTAGGTGAACTTTCCGTGTCCACCAACCCACTTAAAGCGCCGGACATTCGCTTTTCGTCCTCTCAATTTCGTAAACAACACCCGTGGTGCGAGAAGGCAGTGAGTAGGACTTTGCTGGCAGAGGCTATACATTCGCGTGGCCATATGGAAGCATTTGCAGAGAGAGAGAGGACTCTCCCCACTCTCGGCCGTACCAAGGCATTTGGGGGCGATTTAACAAATAGCTCGTGTTTTTATTAAAAAACTATCATAACAACTGTGATACATTAGACAGGTTATTGTCCTTAATTTCTTACTATCTTTACAGTAAATATATATTTTTATAATACTTACAATAACAATTTTCAGTGAATCAGTACCACTACAAAATGGTCACTTCAATATAAAAGCCAGGAACTGATATACTTTAAATTTTAAGCAAAAACGTCAGAATGTTTGGTAAATTAGGTTGCTAATAAAGGCTAACCGGAATCCTTAAACGTGCGCTTATACTGAGATAAGGAATAAAATAAATAAATACGAAAATTTCCCTGAAAAAGCTTGGACCAGATTGCCAGGAGAAACGTTGGATTTACTTAAAATTCATTCTCTGAGATTTTACAAATATATTATTCCTATTCAATTTCTTACATCAACTCGGCGCCCAAATACTGTGAAACTACTCGCTCTAATTTAGACGAAAGTTTTTATAAATACAAAAATTATTCTGACTTTTATTAAAAAAAACTTTTTATTAATACAAGCGTTTGACAATAAGTGTTTGGGAACACGGTGACGATAATATGATTCGTAGCATCATCTGAGAACACTAGCTTTAGTAGCTTGGATATGCCTTTCGAATGTCATATCTCAACAGTATCTATAATGAACATTATTTGTCGACGCTGAGACTATGTGGAGAATGAGTAGTGATTAGTTTATGACAATAGGCTATATGCCATTGGGATGGATCGGTTCATCATGACTATTTGGTTACGGTTCTAGAGATTGAACAACTCAGTCGGTGGCTAGAAACGTTATCAGATATGACTCAGAATATAAGCCAATAGCGATCACGGTGCAATTTTCTATTCCATTCTTTACAAAATTGAGACTACCCCTCTTGACTGAAAAAAAGTTTTTATTGGCTCTTTTTTCAACTGAACTAGCTATTTTTCCAAATAATATTCTGGTTTACCTATTCATAAATTGTGCTGCTCTCCACTCATCTATTACTACTTCATTTATATTGTGCATTTTTGGTATCCTATTGTACTGGAATTTATAAGATATGATTAAATTAATAAACAAACAATGAATAAGTAACGAAAGGGAAGTAAGTATTTATTGATTTGTACTGCGAGCGTGATAATGAACAAGGTGCCAGTCTACTATTTTTGATCCACCATACCCAGAACATTTGTACGCTTGGTTTTGTCATGTGAACAAGCGTGACAGAATCGAAAGTCAGATATTTAACTATGTGGTTACCAATAGTGTCGTCATTTACACAGAATCTCATATTCTTCAGAACGACAGAAAAATGTTACGACCATTATGCAATCAGGTCTGTGCATTTTTATTCAAAATGTAGAAGAACGATATCAGTTACTAAAGTTAGAGCGACTTTTTCATCAAGCACTGGCCTTAAGTAAAGAGAACTGCGAAAAAAGTAAGGAAGCACTAGGTAACTAATTCGCCCAGTTAATATTAATGTTAAATCTTTATATTTCTCATCTTAATTTCTTTGCTAGTGGGTTATTTTTGTATGTTACATTACATTATACCCCTTGTTAAAATTCAGGAACTAAATTTCAGTTTGGTTGTTGAGTTTTATTACTGACCGTTTACATGAACTCGTCATATTCTATTTATTTATCATCACATAGTGACAAAATTCTTGAATCTTTGTTTAAGTATACAAGTTTCCAATTTTTGTATTCTTCGTTACCGTTTCGACTAATGACAGTAATTGTGGATTTTGATACAGATACGAGCTTTTACTTAGATTACAGAAGTATTATACTTTATATTACATACATTGATGCGTACAAACTCTATATACACATCTAAAACTTAGAACCACATTATGGATAAATTCTTTTCTTTCGAATCCCGAAGATTCTCGCGTAACCTATTTGTTCATTCAGATCCTTCAATATATTTAATAATTGATCTTGGATAAAAACTATTCTCAAGTTGGACTATTTTCACAAACCCACTAATTCAACCAATAAAAATATTTTTATAGTTGAAATTATGAGTCAATTGAAGCTAGACCACCAGGGAAAACCTGGAAGCACTGAACGGCCGTTTCGTCCCATTATGGGACTCCTCAGCAGTGCGCACCCCACGATCCCGCACTCGCGAGATTCCAACCCGGGACATACCAGTCTCGCGCCAGAGCACTTAACCGATAGACCACTGAGCCAGGATTCAACGGTGTGAATGCGCACTGCTGAGGAGTCCAATAATAGGACGAAACAGCCTTCCAGTGCTTCCAGGTTTTCCATGGTGGTCTATCTTCAATTGACTCATGATTTCAACTATGAAAATACTGAAATCTCCATAAAAACCCCTTCTGAAATAAAAATATATAAAATATAACTAACTTGTGATTCAGGTCTCCGATACAGTAAATAAAATCGCCAAACATCTGATATAACACCTGATTTCATTGCATCATCACCAAATACACCAATTCCACGACTTTTTGAAAATTTGGTATTTTCATAGTTCATATACTCTGAGTGAAAAAACAACGAAAAAATAGTAGTACAATAAGTTATAATGAGTTATTTGTCAATAAAACAGTCATCATTAATGTAACCCAATTTAATTAGTTTTAATATAATACAGATTATCAAGGAGTATAGGTTTACGTAGTTGATTTCGAGTTTTAGTGTTATGTGAGAAAACTAGTAATTAAAAACATGAAGTTCAGCGAAAGGATCTCTTTTCAATGAATTTATTATCAAGCTGTTACCATGGCCTTAATATTATTATTGCTATTATTATTACTGCATTCCCCTTTACTTATGTCTTATATTCTCAGAAAGGGTTTTTGTGGAGATTTAGTATTTGCATAGTTGAAAGCATGAGTCAATGGAATCTAGACCATCAAGGAAAACCTGGAAGCACTGGACGGCCAACTCGTCCTATTGTGGGACTCCTCAGCAGTGCGCATCCACGACCTCGTCTCGCGAGATTCGAACCCAGGACCTACCAGTCGCGCGTCAGAGCACTTAACTGACAGACCATTGAGCCGGCATCCGATGGTGTTTATGTCTAACATCAACCAATCCATGAAGTTGAGTAACCGTTCACCAATTGTCTTCAGTGAGTTCCTATCTCACAACAGACGTGTTTGAACTCCACTGGTCACTGCTTCTCACGAGAACTCCTGGATTTACCTCTCGAAGTCAGTCACTAGTGAGCATATGATTATTATTATCAGAATAGTTTTTTGTGGAAATGTAGTATTTGCATAGTTGAAAGCATGAGTCAATTGAGGAGTACCACAATAGGACGAAATGGCCGTCCAGTGCTTCCAGGTTTTTCCTGGTGGTCTAGCTTCAGTTAACTCACCCTTTCAACCAAGAAAAAAGTTGTAAATATCAGTTATGAAATTCTGTAAAAGTTTCAATGAATTTATATAAACAATCAAAAACTGACTGTATAGTGTTGCTTTTAATGCCTAGCTATAGTGATTTATATTACTTCAGGTGATATGACACTTGTACAGATGCATTTATGCTATCGAATCTTTAAATATGTTCAATTCAGATATTTTACTATTTCAAACATTTCATCTTTCGATTATATATGCTCCTTATTAACTAGTGATGTGTCAATGGAAGTATGGTGTGATTGGTCAATGATCACAGACAGATATATCTTAACTATACTAAATAAAAGAGATACTGTAACTTTGATTCAACCTGTGTTGATTGCTTGTACCTTTATGTCAATAAACTATTGACTGGTCTAATCTGATCCTCAATCATTGGTCTGAGTTACGTGGTCAAGTATCTAGTTAACTTTTGAGTGCAATTGTTTTGCGTACTGTCTAATATTGAAATCTCTAATTATTACGTTTCAACCACTAGATTTTCCATGTTTAATTTCCACTGTCACTAATACAATCATTATTTCAATTATTTCATCTTTTATCTTACATATTAATTCCATTTTACTGTGTGGATATGTGAATTGTAGCAACTTGATCTCATGAACATTTGTGCTAGATACTACGTTTTAACTGAAAAATAATTCCATTCCCAAGCTGTTTACAAATAACATTTAAAGCTTTTATTAAGGCAACGAGAATGATATACAGATATTCGTCTTTCTTTTTGAAATAGACAGGAATCATTTTGATAAGATGAATACTAGAATACATCAATCAGGGAGAGAGAAAATAGTCATCAGACATAACTATCATGTCACTAATACGCCTTAGTCAGCATAGGTGCAAATCAACTCAAAGTTATGACAATTTTAGAATACTGGTTGTATACTTAAAAGCCACTAAAGTACTGAGTTTAATCGGGACCAGATAAGTATCAATCAAAAACAGATGATTAAAAATGGAATAATAATGAGTTTTACCAGTAGAAAGTAGATGTTTTACAAGAGTATAACCAGCATCAGCTGCTAATAAACATGCAGGGAATACAATAGCATGAAATGGAACATTATCTTTTGCCATAAATTGGAATAATTCAATTTCATTATTATCAGATGGTTGCCACCATTGTTTCCAGTGTTTTGTGTAATTTGCCGTAATCGACATATAACCAATAGTTGCATCGAACCAAACATAAAACACCTTGAACATAATGAAGGATTTATAAATTCAAGATGAGGTGAACAATTCATAAAACACATTTAAGAATAATTAAGATAAATAAAAGTGACTGGAAATGAGCCGAAATGTTTATAAATTTAATAGAAGATATCAATAGTGAAGTGTAATGAAGACTTGTAATAAATGGAATAATATGATAAACTATGATAAATTAGACTTTTCTTAATAATTAGTAACGATAAGTCAGAATTGTTTTTTAAGTGGCAAGCCTAAATAATTTATTTTCATCAGAATGTTTTGGTATTTGAAAAAGTTTAGAGTTGTTGCAAACATTATACAATATAATCTGTCTTCTGCTAATCATTACTTACTTACTTACTTACGCCTGTTACTCCCAATGGAGCATAGGCCGCCGACCAGCTTTCTCCAACCCACTCTGTCCTGGGCCTTCTTTTCTAGTTCTATTCATTTTTTGTTCATTCTTCTCATGTCTGTCTCTATTTCTCGGCGTAGTGTGTTCTTTGGTCTTCCTCTTCTCCTTTCGCCTTCAGGACTCCATGTGAGGGCTTGCCTTGTGATGCAGTTGCATGCTTTCCTCAATGTGTATCCTATCCACTTCCAGCGCTTCTTCCTGATTTCTTCTTCCACTGGATGGAATCTGGTTTGTTCTCTCCCACAGTAGCTTGTTGCTGATAGTGTTTGGCCAACGGATCTGAAGTATCTTGCGTAGGCAACTGTTGATAAACACCTTTATCTTCTGGATGATGGCTTTCGTAGTTCTCCACGTCTCCGCCCCATACAGTAGAACTGTCTTGATATTTGTATTGAAAATTCTGATCTTGGTGTTGGCTGACAATTGTTTTGAGTTCCATATGTTCTTCAGTTGTAAATATGCTGCTCTTGCTTTGCTGGTCCGCACCCTCACATCCTGCTAATCATTACTACTGAGTAATTCATGTACCAAGTAAATGTATATGTATTTCACTCTGAGGCAATATTATACGGCTCCTAGAACTGAAGTAAGTAGAAAGAAGTTTAAGCTTTCGACTAAATGGTTGTAAGTCAACTGACTTAATCATCAAGTTACCCACTCTTTACTTTTTCTTGTTGGAAGGAAACATATGAAGTTGTCGTTAAGCTGTAACACAATGATTTAAAGTTGGATGCCCAAAAGACTGAATTGGTAACTTGTTCAACAATTACTACTTATATATTTATGATGATTATTATCACTAAAACTAATGACAAATATCACAAGTCGTATGTTGAAAAAAAAACAGTGATATCACAAGTCATGAATTTTAAGAAAATTTTTAATTTTAGAAACCTACCATAACCAGCTAGTAGATGATAGTTATACCATAACTTTATATTATTCACCGCTTAAACAATCTTTAAAGCACTGTAGGGAATGCATGAACCACATGACCTTTGAATTCTACAATTTAAACTCTTGCAGTTTCATACCGAAATCTCTCCTCAATTTAGGGCATATAATATTAAACTTTAAAATATTTTCTCTTTCATAAGTTAACTGGATGATAACAAAGAATGAGATAGTAACATATTGACAACAACAAAAAAACAACGTTAATGAAAATAATATTGCGTAATCATCAAAAAAGGTAACAGTATGTACGTATATACAAACAGTTAGTTACCTTATCTTTATAAGCTTCCAATGGAACCGGTACACCCCAATGCAAATCACGTGTAATACACCTTGGCTTTAAACCATCTCTCAACCATGAACTTGATATAGTACAAGCATTTGAGGTCCACACACAAGAGGAATCGTTAATACGTTGTTCAACGAATGTGTTCAACTTGTTTTCAATCTAAAATAGTAATTGGCCAGTTAATTAATATAACTCAGTAAGTAGAGAGGTAAAGAGCTAACAAAGTTATTCTCTAATTCACTACTTATAAGCAACGTAAAAATGTGACACCTATGTGCACCGGTTCAAGTTGTTACATCAAATCAGCACAGCAAGATAATATTATTAACACATATAACATAGTAGAAATAGTAACAGTATAAGTGGTGGTAGAAAAGATCAAGTAGAGACAACATGATTTAAGAATGAATTCCACGGGTCAAAAGTATAAGACAATTTTAAATAAAGAAAAGGGATAAATTGATCTGCGCCACTGGAAACGATTCTGGACCACATCACCTAACGTCTCCAACGATTGGTTACGCTAATAGCACGAACCCTAACCAATTAGTCTGTAAATGAAAGTAAGCCCCGAATTACGAGGAGTAGAGTTCTATTGAATGCTTTCAGCACTGCTAAACAACCACACGCAGAATATTAGGATATATAACATAAGCGATTAGAAATTATTATATAAGATTAGTGTAAACTATATGAACGTTAGCATCTAAAATAAACGCCTTTTTTAAATCAGAAGTAATAACGTTACCTTTGGAAGATCAAGAAACAAATGGCGTGAAGAACGCACCACAGGTTTTTGAGAACACATCTTACAACGTGGTTCGATTAATTCGACAGCATTCATAAGACGCCCACATTTATCACATTGATCACCTCGTGCGTCATGGTATTTACACAAAGGGCAAACTCCTTCAACAAAACGATCTGCAAGAAATCTTTAGAGTAAAATTAAAATTATTATGTTAACAGTTTACTGTATAATGGATTAATCTAACAGTAATTCAAGAATACATATTTGCGGTTAATTATATAGATCGGAAAAAACCTTGGTTGATAGACTTGCTGTTATTGAGAAAAAAATGGATTGACTGGTTTTCAATCAGTCACCCATATCTTACCGGATCGGTACTCTAATAAGTGAGGTATGGGATTTAACTGTTAACCAGGTTAGAATTGAGATTCAACCATTTGGTGTTTTGCATAACTAACCGCATTCGATAGTATACTAGCTCCCGAGTTATAATGCAGTGAAGAGGTAGCTTAATGGTCGTGAAGCACTTAATTCCAATTACCGAGTTGCACAAGTTCAAAAACCCACACCACCTACTTCAGTTTTGGGAAATGTGTGGTATCACTTATGAGATTCATTGGAATAAATAAATAAATAAATAAAATAAAAACAGAAGACTTTGCTTTCCAAAATATTAATGTAGGAATACATTTAAGCAATAAATTATTATAATTACTTACACCAGTTACCCCTCGTCGAAGAGTGTAATGGCTTAACTTTGTTTGTTAATCACCCTGATAACCGTTATTATATAAATCCCAACGGTGTATGAATTCAGAAGGTAACAAGAAGTGGTGACTACAGTTTATTATTGGATATCAAAGATAACAAAGTTACAAGCACATGGAGAGAATTGGAGCAGAGAGGCTAATGTGTGTGTGCGAGAGAATACAGAGGCGTAATTTATAGTCAAATCGAAGCGAGGCACGACAAAGACCAAACGAGTCGAAGCGAAATAAGGTAATGCAAGGCAAGGCGAATCGAAGGCAATGAATAAGATTCAAGGATATATGTTTATACAGGCATGATAGTGATCATAATAATACAACGAAATAGACAAATTGTTACTGTTCGAACAACTCTCTGTTAAATAAGTTAATTGAATGGCTTGACAAAACCGCTTGTATTCTTTGTATTTGACTGGTCGCTTTGGTTCACCAGACTTCCCTGCAAGTTTCTTCGTTGTATCACATACTTATCTCATATTTCCTTTTCTTGCATCTTTTTCTGCTGCCATTGCTAGGTCTTCAACATAGTTTTGCTTGTCGGCTCTAATGCCCGTCTTCACTTGTTTGTTTTCTTCTGTGTATTCGGTCTGTGATCTTGTTCGACTGTTGTTAGTGGCTGTATTCTTGTTCTCCCTTTCTTGAATCCTATCCAGGGTTTCCACAGAAATCTCCCAACACGTTGAAGTTAGTGCTTCTATGATCCAGATACGTGAAACTATCCACCTCTTCCAGAGTTTCTCCATTAAGTGTGGTTGGGTTGGTGTTCTCCGTGTTGTATTTGAGGATCGTGCTTCTTCACTTGTGTATATTGAGGCCTACGGATGCAGAGGCTGCTGCTACACTAGTTGTCTTCACCCGCATTGGTTGATATGAATGGGATTGAAGGGCCAGGTCATCTGCGAAGTCCAAATCTTTTTTAATTGATTCCGAGCTTTTCATTGTATTTCGTGCCTCTCCTCAGATGTAGAAGTCTTCATAATCCAGTCGACCACCGGAAGAAAGAGGAAGGGGGAGAGTAGACAACCTTGTCTGACTCCGCTCCTTACTTGGAATGTGTTTGTCAGCTGTCCTCCATCCACCACTTTGCACTGTAGTCCGTCGTATGAATTCCGTACGAAAAAATTGACGATCTTCTCAGGAACTCCATAGTGTCGAAGAAGTTTCCATAATGCTCTCCGGTCCACACTGTCAAACGCCTTCTCATAGTCAACGTACTTGATATATAGTGGCGAATTCCACTCAACTGATTGTTCAACGATGACCCGTAGTATCTCAATTTGGTCTGTGAACGACCGATCCTTACGGAATCCAGCTTGTTGATCTCGAAGTCGAGCGTCTACTGCGTCTTTCATCCTGTTCAGCAACACTCTGTTGAAAACTTTTCCTGGAACTGAAAATAGTGTGATGCCTCTGTAATTCTCACATTTGCTCAGATCTCCTTTCTTTCGTATCTTGATGAGATGTCCTTCTTTCCAGTCTGCTTGTCGGCACTTGTTCGTCCTCTCAAATCTTCCTATGAAGGATGTGGAGCATGTTTGTAGTTAGTGCTATGTCTAACCTCAGTGCTTCGACTAGTATATTGTCAGGCGCTGCTGCTTTCCCACTCTTGATTTGTCTGATGGCCATCCTGATTTTTACACTGTCGTTGCTAGCTCTTCCATGTATTTCTGCTTGTCGGCTCTAATGCTCTTCTTCACTTGCTTGTTTGCTTCTGTGTATTCAGCTTGTGCCTTGACTTCCTCTGTTTTCGTTCGGGTGTTATTAATTGCTGTCTTCTTGTTCTAACTCTCTTCAATCTTGTCCAGGGTTTCCATAGAGATCCATTCCTTATGACGATGTTTGTTGCGGCCCAGAACCTCCTGACACATTGAAGCTAATGCTTCTTTGGTCCCTTTCCAATTGTCCTCCATAGCAGTTTGTTCTTCTTTGAGTAGATCTAGTAAGGCCTGGAACCTGTTGTTGAGAGTTATTTTGAATTCGTTGAGTGTCAGTGTCTCGAAGGAAGGCTGTATTAAACCTTTGTAATGCTGTTTTTCCAGTTGTCTAGTGCTTCCTTAGCTTCAATTCCATCTTGGCAACGACCACGTGGTGATCTGAAGCTATGTCTGCTCCTCTCTTTGTTCTTACGTCCTCCATGGATTTTCTGAGTATTTTAGTGATTCAAATGTGATCGATCTGATTCTCTATAGTGTGATCCGATGAGACCTATATAGCTTTGTGTATGTGTTTGTGGGCGAATATAGTACCACTTATAACCTTTTTGTTGAACGCACATAAATTTGCAGATCTCTCACCATTCTCGTTCTTCTAGTCAGTCTATGTTGTCCCATGATATCTTCATACCCAGTGTTGTCTCCTATCAGAATGGTCAGGTCCTTTTCCGGACACTTCTCTACGACCAACTGCAGCCTCTCATAATATTGATCTTTATCGTCTTCGTTGCTAGGATTGGTAGGCGTTTAACACTGGATAACATTCATTATAATTCCCTTCTTTGTTTTGAAGAATGCTTTGATGATTTTCTATTCGTGAGATTCCCATCCTATAAGTGATTTATGTGATTATTTGGACAGAATTAGTGCAACTCTCTGAGTGTACGAAGCACTTTCTTCCTCATGACTAGAGTACAATAGCATCTCTCCTGAATCCATCCTTTTATATCCAGTTTGGGTCCAATGGGTTTCACTGATTTCCAGAACCGTCAAGTTGTATCTCCTCATTTCTGTAGCTATTTGATCGATCCTCCTGGTCTCGCGAATTTTCAGGACACCCCAAGTAATTATGTAATTGTTGCCCTGGTTATTAGAAGGGGGATAGGTTTCGTGACTTCCGCAGAATCTTGGCCTTCAACATGAGGCATCATGATTCTTCTATATGAAGATATGAAGATCCTTCGCCCCCAAATGCCCTGGTACGGCCGAGAGTGGGCAGAGTTCGCTCTCCCTCTCGAAATGCTCTCACATGGCCGCGCGTATATAGCCCCTGCCAGGGAAGTCCTACTCACTGCCTTCTCGCACCACGGGTGTTGTTCACAAAAGTGAGAGGACGAAAAGCGAATGTCCGGCGCTATAACCGGGTTGGTGGATATGAAGGATCCACCTAGATGAGTTGGAAAACCCTCATTCCAAACCAATGGTGCACATGGGCTCCAGGATCCTGAAGGAACAAATGGTGAATGAACCAGTTATTGGTCACCGGCTACCATGGGACTGCATCTCCTCACGATGCTCCACTGCCTTGTGGACTAGACTTTTAGGTTAAAGGCTCCGGGTGTGGCCCCCTAAGAAAACCACCTGCTTCGGTTTGGGCACCCGGGCAGTATCACAGCCCTCTCGCAAACAAATGAAATGGAACATTCAACTGACAATTATATTCTTGTTCATACTAGAAAAAAATCAACTTGCATTATTACTATTATTATCATTATTATTATTGTTATTGTTATTGTTATTATTTACCATATCGCTAATTCACCCCCTTTTATCCCCAATTTGTGTAACCTTACTTTTCAACTTATGCAGCAGCTCGCTCTTGGTGGAAAATCTGTCCTATCTAAACGATCTCCAGTCACTGTCTGGTTGAAAGTGAACGCTTCCACCGATTATGAATACTGAAGCAGTCTTTCTGAAACCACGTACGCCGTTCAAGCTGGCTTCCTTCAACGTTCGCACACTAATGCAGATCAGGCAACAGATAGGGCTGGCTATGTCTTTGGAAGGTCTTAATGTTGATGTTTGTTGTCTATCTGAGACCCATATTCAAGACTCTAGTGAAGTACTACAAATTCGTTCTCCATCTGTCGCCTCGAAAAGCTTGTTTCACGTGCGCTTATCCGGGGACTCTGTGGCATCTTCGTCTGGTCTTGCTGGCGTTGGTGTCGCACCAAGCGCTAGAGCTGAGGCAGCACTAATCGATTGGATCCCCATTAACAGTCGGTTATGTGCTGTTAGATTAGAAAGTTCCATCAAAGTGAGAAGAAACCGGCGTGAGAAACGGTGTCTTTTTGTCATCTCCGCCTATGCCCCGACAGATTGCAGCCCGGATGCAATCAAGGATGAGTTTTACCATCAGTAAACAGTTCTTCTCCAGAAGGCGCGTTCGACAGATATTGTAGTACTAGACGGAGACTTGAATGCACAGGTTGGGCGTCTAGGCACAGAAGAGAGTCGTTTAGGTGGCCGATGGGGACTTGTTGGTCGCAGGACAGATAACGGGGACCGTTTGCTGCAACTGTGCACAGACCACAACCTGTTTCTGGCCAGCACTAACTTCCGGCACAGTCATCGCCGGTGTGCCACCTGGCGTCCTCCCTCTGCATCCCAAGCCTGGACTCAGATTGATCACATCGCGATCAGCTACCGCTGGCGTGGTTATGTACAAGACTGCCGCTCCTTTTGGAGTACCTATCTGGAGTCTGATCATGCCCTGGTCTGCGCCAATCTCACCTTACTTTTCAGTGGCCGAAGGATTGACCGCCATCAACGGATCGATGTTAGTAAACTGGCTGCAACTTCTGTTGCAAGTAAGTATCGAGCGGAGCTAGCTTCTAGGCTAGCTACCATCCCAACGAAAAGTATAGATGAGCATTGGTTGCATCTTCACGACGCCATGAAAATGGCGAGTAAAGCCGCTTGCGGCTTCGCGAAACGTCCCGCTTACAAGCACTGGGTTTCTTCTGGCTCCTTACTATTGGCTTCTATCATTCTTCGTAGGTTGTTTAAAACCCGAGAACGATTGACTCGCGAGGAGCAGTCTGGTTTTCGTTCTGGTCGGAGATGCAATGATCACATCATCACCCTCCGCCAAATGTTAGAACACCGTCATACTTATCGCAGGCCAACAATCGTAGTGTTTCTTGATATCAGGGTTGCCTTCGATTCGTTGGACAGGACTGTTCTCTCGGATTGTCTATTGAAGAAGGGTGTGCCTGAGAAGTTCATTAACATCTTAAAGGCCCTGTATACGAACACCTCAGGCAGAGTGAGGGCATACAACCACCTTTCTCCCTTGTTCCATTCGAGCAGTGGCGTTAGGCAGGGTTGCCCGATCTCACCATTCCTCTTCAACTTTGCCATCGACGACATCCTGGAAACAGCTCTGATGGATGTAAGTAATGGCGGTGTGGATATGTTGCCTGGAGAACGACTTCTCGACCTCGAGTATGCGGATGATATTGTCTTACTGTGCGATAATGCCCAAGGCATGCAATCCGCACTTAATCAGTTGGCAATCAGTGTCCGCAGGTACGGCATGTGCTTTGCACCCTCCAAGTGCAAGGTACTCCTACAAGACTGGCAGGATTCTCATCCTGTACTCACCCTAGATGGTGAGCAGATTGAAGTAGTTGAGAAGTTCGTGTATCTAGGTAGCTATATAAGTGCTGGTGGTGGCATGAGTGATGAGATTGATGCACGTATAATGAAAGCCAGAGCGGCTTATGACAATCTGGGCCATCTTTGGCGCCTTCGTGATGTTAGTCTGGCTGTAAAAGGTCGGATCTACAACGCGTCGGTGAGAGCAGTTTTGCTCTATGCTTGTGAAACCTGGCCTCTCCGAGTTGAGGATTTTAGACGACTCTCTGTGTTCGATCATCGTTGTCTCCGAAGGATTGCTGACATACAGTGGTAACACCATGTTAGTAATGCAGAGGTTCGACATCGTGTGTTCGGGCGCAGAGACGATAATTCAATTGGTGTCACCATCTTAAAACACCGACTTCGGTGGCTTGGACATGTTTTACGAATGTCGTCCCAGAGACTTCCACGTCCTGCATTATTTGCCGACTCTGGGACTGGTTGGAAAAAGCGGAGAGGAGGTCAGTGTATGACATGGTGTCGTGGCATGAAAGAAAGCTGGAAAGGGCTAGCTTCTGTTGGTCCTTCACGACTCCCTGGCTGGGGTCCGAGAGATGGTGCAACACAGTGGCTAGAGACGTTATCAGATATGGCTCAGAATAGAAGCCAGTGGCGATCCTGCTGTAACCTTCTACTTTCTTCATAAAGAGCGGCTATAACTTTCCTGAGAGTGCTCTTCTGGTTGTACATTTCAGTTCCCCCCATCATTACTCTTCTTCTTTTCTTTTTTTCCTTCCTTTAAATATACGCATCTTCTTCCTTCTCCTCCCATTCTCATTATTTTGTGTGGCGCATATGTTTCCGGTGCCCTTTGTACCAATATATATGTGATTAAATAAATAAATAAATAAATGAAGATCCTTCAACTAGCAAGATGGACTTTACATGGTCTAAAGTGTTCCTACCCGTAAGTTATATTTGGCAAGGTTGTTTTCTAAGGGATGAGGTTGTTGACCCTATGTCTAATCCTCCTCCTTTACGCGGGCTTGAGACCGGCAGTAGCCCTAGAAGGACTACAGGTAAGTTTCATAGTAAATATCAATTAACTTCGATTAAATGTCATATTTAATGAGATAAACTCAGGGACAACAGTCAACTCTCAGCACATACAAGCTCAAAAATGACCATTTTGGTCAGACAGATGCAAAATGTATGAACTAATGAGAAAACAGTTAAAACAATGGAATACAACATACAAATTATATCATAACAAACTGACTACTTATGAGTAGTACAGTTACAAAACACAAACTTCACATCTGTAGCCCACACACAGTATGACACAAGTACAAAAAATAGTTGGCTGATTACTAAGTAATCGGTTTAGAGAGAGTTGAATTAGATAGGACGGGTGAATGATTGATAATAAGAATCAGATGCTGAAAAAAATCCCCGTATTCAAAGTGATTGTCACACAAATATAAACAAACTTTTCTATCCACTAGATTAGAAATTCAAACCAATGTCACCAACAGAGATTTTGAAGATTAGTGGAAGATTAACGATCCATACTCTGGCTAGCCACAAAACACTGAAGTAAATGGTTAACTGGTTCTCATCTTTGGCGGTTCCTCATTGTCGACAAAACGGCGGTATTCAACGCTTACTGGAATTTATCCAGAGTTACATTTAATGTTGACAACAGTTAAATATTAGTATTAACGTAAATTCGTACTGATAGGTCACTTTTTCAAGAAGGTTAAACGATGCAATTAAAACAAGTTATTATGACTCAACCGAAAGACGATTCCAGTTTAAGCTTAAAAATAAAAACAAGGTAACCTTTAGTTGAGAAAAATGAATTAGAACAGTTCATCACTAAGACTATGTCTAGCTTTTGGAGATGAGTGAGTTCTGTCGGTTAATCTGAAATATTGATGTTATTTCAAGTGACTCAATAATATGGTGCACCTTTCTTCCGTTCCAAACCCATAGTACGGGGGCAACTTGAGTTTCCTATTGACAATAACCAGTAGGTTTACAAACGTGACCCAATAGTTGAGTTATTTAAATTTGTTCATTATTCGATTTATTGTCTATAACAACTACTTTTTGAAATATAATAGATGGAAACCTAGAATAAAAATCTTACTTGGAGCATTTTTCGCAATACAACTGTTCAACAGAATCTTCAGTAATAAAACCCTTATCCCACAGGCGTTTAAATACTTCTTGAACTATCCTGGAAAAAAAACATAATACCTTTAGTTGCAGGTATTTTACGGTGAAATTAAAGTAACATGAAGAGATTAAATATAAGGAGAACTGTATGTGACTTATAATGAGTGTGGAAACTTGAAAAAAGCACAGTAAAGCTAGTAGTGGTAGTCAAAGCACTGTAATTTTAGTACTGAACCATAGGCTCATTTATTTAACATCAAGTTTTTTGGTCACATATTTAATATCCACTATTTTTATTCACTAGGTTGACGAAGACTATAGTGTGGTCATGAATATGCATATATTTTCACATTATTTATCAGAATTGAGAATGGATTGTCCTGAAAAATTGGCCACTGTAGTTATTCCATCTGATAACATGGCACTCTCATTTAGTCTAATCTACTTATTTGGACATAAAGTTCGACTAGCTTAGTGACTGAACACTTAATTGTCTATCCTTTTGTAAGAATTTGCCGTCTACTTCATTTAAATTGCAATATGAGTAAGCAAGCAGAAGATACAAACCAGGCATCAGTGTATACCAATCATTTTCAGTTTTTACAACGCCATTTAATTTGGAAGTGAGAATCGATAACTAGACTTAAAGTACATTTTCTGTTTCCAAAATCAATGTTTACCCCCTCCTGTATGACCTCAAGAAATCGATACGAATATCCCAATGTATGAAGAGTGAACCACGTCGTACCACCATATTACTCAGGTTTCGATCAAATGTGTATTTACACTTAGGTCCTTGTGTGGGGTTGAAAAGCACAATCTGCATCCCTAGAAATGAATTCGAGGTGTTTCGCTTATTTATTTATTTATTTATTTAAACACATAAATATTGGTACAAGGAAGCACCAGAAAAATATGCGCCTCACAAATCAAATGAGATTTGTGTGAGGGCTGTGATACTACTGAGGTGCCCAGACTGAAGCAGGTGGTTTTCTTAGGGGGCCACACCCGGAGCCTTTAACCTAAAAGTCTAGTCCACAAGGCAGTGGAGCATCGTGAGGAGATGCAGTCCCATGGTAGCCGGTGACCGACAATAGGTTCATACGCCATTCGTTCCTTCAGGATCCTGGAGCCCATGTGCACCATTGGTTTGGAATGAGGGTTTTCCAACTCATCTAGGTGGATCCTCCACATCCACCAACCCGGTTAAAGCGCCGGACATTCGCTTTTTGGCATTTGGGGGCGAGGCGTTTCGCTAGCGATGTCTGTTCTCAGTATTGGTACAAAGCCAGAAGGTTCGAAGCACTGACATTGCAAGAGTTGAATTAATTTCAGCGATTTTAGACAATCAAGATTGACCCTATATGCTGGAAAAACTAAGATTAGTTTGGAAAGGCTGATGCTAATACTTACTTACTTACTTACGCCTGTTACTCCCAATGGAGCATAGGCCGCCGACCAGCTTTCTCCAACCCACTCTGTCCTGGGCCTTCTTTTCTAGTTCTTTCCAGTTCTTGTTCATTCTTCTCATGTCTGTCTCTATTTCTCGGCGTAATGTGTTCTTTGGTCTTCCTCTTCTCCTTCGACCTTCAGGATTCCATGCGAGGGCTTGTCTTGTGACACAATTGGGTGATTTCCTCAAAGTGTGCCCAATCCACTTCCAGCGCTTCTTCCTGATTTCTTCCTCCGCTGGAATCTGGTTTGTTGTCTCCCACAGTAACTTGTTGCTGATAGTGTCTGGCCATCGGATCCGAAGTATCTTGCGTAGACAGCTGTTAATAAACACTTGTATCTTCTGGATAATGGCTTTCGTAGTTCTCCACGTCTCCGCCCCATACAGAAGAACTGTCTTGACATTTGTATTGAAAATTCTAACCTTGGTGTTGGTTGACAATTGTTTTGAGCTCCAGATGTTTTTCAGTTGTAGGTATGCTGCTCTTGCTTTGCCGATCCGCGCCCTCACATCTGCATCTGATCCACTGGGTTCATCAATGATGCTGCCCAGATATGTAAAGATTTCCACATCCTCCAAAGCTTCTCCGTCAAGTGTAATTGGATTGGTGCATATTGTATTGTATCGGAGAGTCTTGCTTTTCCCTTTGTTTATATTGAGACCTACTGTTGCTGAGGCTGCTGCTACACTGGTCGTTTTCTCCTGCATTTGTTGTTGCGTTTGTGATAGAAGAGCCAGATCATCCGCGAAGTCTAAATCGTCAAGCTGCATCCTGCCTGTCCACTGTATCCCGTGCATTCCTCCAGATGTTGACGTCTTCATAATCCAGTCGATCACCAGGAGAAAGAGAAAGGGTGAGAGTAGGCAACCTTGCCTAACACCGGTCTTTACCTCGAACGAGTCGGTGAGTTGTCCTCCGTGGACGATTTGGCAGTTTAGTCCATCATAGGAGTTCCGTATGATGTTGACTATCTTCTCAGGCACGCCGTAGTGTCGAAGAAGCTTCCATAGTGTCGTCCTGTCCACGCTATCAAATGCCTTCTCGTAGTCGATGAAGTTGATGTACAGTGATGAATTCCATTCGATTGATTGTTCCACAATGATACGTAGAGTTGCGATTTGATCTGTGCACGATCTATCCTTACGAAATCCAGCTTGTTGATCTCGAAGTTGAGCGTCCACGGAATCCTTCATCCTGTTTAACAATACTCTGTTGAAGACTTTTCCTGGTATTGAGAGGAGAGTGATGCCCCTGTAGTTGTCGCACTTGCTTAGATCGCCTTTCTTTGGTATCTTGATGAGAAGTCCTTCTTTCCAGTCTGTTGGTACATGTTCTTCGTCCCAAATCTTACTGAAGAGGATGTGGAGTATCTTGGCAGTTGCTGTTACATTTGCTTTCAGTGCCTCTGCCGGGATGTTGTCTGGTCCCGCTGCTTTGCCACTCTTGATTTGTCTAATGGCCATGCTGATCTCTTCAATTGTTGGTGGGCCAATATCGATTGGGAGGTCTGTGGGTGCTGCTTCGATGTTGGGTGGGTTCAGTGGAGCTGGTCGATTCAAGAGTTCCTTGAAGTGTTCTACCCACCTGTTTCGTTGTTCTTCAATATCGTTGATTACTTTGCCTTCCTTGTTTTTCACTGGTCTTTCTGGTTGACGGTAATTTCCAGCAAGTTTCTTTGTTGTATCATACAGTTGTCTCATGTTTCCCTCTCTTGCAGCCTTTTCCGCTGTCATCGCTAAATCTTCCACATATTTACGTTTGTCGGTCCTGATGCTCCTCTTCACTTGCTTGTTTGCCTCTGTGTATTCGGCTTGTGCCTTGGCTTTTTCCGCTCTTGTTCGGCTGATATTGATTGCTACCTTCTTGTTCCTCCTTGCTTCAATTTTATCCAGTGTACCAACAGTGATCCATTCCTTGTGATGGTGCTTCTTTTGGCCCAGAACCTCCTGACATGTTGAAACGATTGCCTCCTTGATACCTTTCCAGCTGCTCTCTATGGTGGTTCCCTCTCCATTGAGTAGGTCATGAAAGGCCTCGAACCTGTTGCTGAGGGCTATGTTAAATTCGTTGAGTTTGTCAGCATCTCGAAGAAAGGCCGTGTTAAACTTTTGTGATGTTGTCCGCGCCATTGTCCAGTGCTTCTTGAGTTTTAGTTTCATCTTGGCGACCAGCAAATGGTGATCGGATGCTATATCAGCTCCTCTTCTGGTTCTCACATCCTCCATCGTCCTCCTGAACTTTTTGTTGATGCAGACATGGTCGATTTGATTTTGTGTAGTGTGATCCGGTGAAATCCAAGTGGCTTTGTGTATGTTTTTGTGTGGGAATATGGTGCCACCTATGACCAGTTTATTGAAGGCACATAGGTTTGCAAATCTCTCACCGTTTTCGTTCCTTCCTCCCAGTCCATGTTGTCCCATGACGTCTTCGTATCCAGTGTTGTCCTTTCCAACCTTGGCATTGAAATCTCCCATTAGAATGGTCAGGTCCTTGGTTGGGCACTTCTCGAAGATTGACTGCAGCCTATCGTAGAATTGGTTTTTAGCGTCTTCATCGTAGTCGTTGGTCGGCGCATAGCATTGGATGATGTTCATTGTAATGCCCTCTCTCTTTGTTTTCAAGGAGGCTTTGATGATCCTCGGTCCATGAGATTCCCATCCTATAAGTGCATTTTGTGCTTTTCTAGACAGCATCAGTGCCACTCCTTGTGTATGTGGGGCATTTTCTTCTTCATGACCGGAGTATAACAGAAGTTCTCCTGAAGACAGTCGTTGTTGTCCAACCTGCGTCCAATGTGTTTCACTGATTCCAAGCACTTCCAGGTTGTATTTCCTCATTTCCGCAGAAATTTGGAAGACTCTGCCGGTCTCCCACATTGTCCGGACATTCCATGTACCTATAAAAATTGTCGCTCTGGTTGTAAGAAGGTGCATCGGCCTCATGACTTCCGAAGGAACTCGGCTTTCATCATGAGACGTCATTTTTCCTTCTACTCCCAGGGCAGAGTTTGAATGGTTTGAATGATTTTTTCTGGTTAGCGTTTTTTTAGTGAGTTGATTTTCTACGGGATGGGGTCGCTAACCCCATGCCCAACCCTCCTCCTTTACCCGGGCTTGGGACCGGCAGTAGCCCCTGGAGGAGCTACAGGCGGAGTTCTGATGCTAATAACAATAATAAATTGGGGAGACAGTTTGGGAAGGGATTGAAGGTAAACACAATGAACAAAAATTTTGCAGTATTTTAAAAACCAACCTAATGAAGTAATTTTACGCCTAAACTGGCATAACAAAGAGTGTAAATCTTATTGATGTATTGTCTATCAAAGTTTAAACATTATCCAATATGGCAGACACAGGAGTAGAGAACTGGTCGTCCGTCAGAACTAAATATTTTAGTTCGTCAAGATAATAATGAGAGCTATTCTTTCAACAGTAAAAATTAATAAACTCGTTCGTCCAAACCCATAACAAAGTCCAACTGTAATTAGGATCCGTTCAAATATAACTAACTCCACTTGAAAAACCATTTGGACAACTTACTCAGTATGTTGATCAGTAGTAGTTCGTCCAAAATAATCGAATTCAATTTGAAACCATTTGTATATATCGCAATGCAACTTATGAAACTTATCACAGATCTGACGTGGAGTCATATTCTCTGAGACTGCTTTTGCTTCAGTCGCAGTTCCATATTCGTCAGTTCCACAAATAGATAGCACATTATATCCAGCCAAATCACAATACAAAGCGAATACATTTGCACTTAAAGTCGATCCGATCATGTTTCCCAGATGAGGTACATTGTTTACATAAGGCAATGCTGATGTAATCATAACATTTCTAATTCCAGTATGTTTAGGTTGTGGCTTTCTAAAATAAAAGAATGAATCACAAAACTATGACTACCACTTGACTAAAAGTGTGAAGCTTAGCAATCCACTCTATATACTTGATTTATCACATTTTATAACAAGGTAAAGAAAAGAAAACCGACAAGAGAAAATCATAAGTGAGGAAAGTAGAACGGCTAAAATGTGTGGGATTGAACTACTTATATCGCCTTAAGCTTCAAACTTAAACTCAGTGCTCGTTACTCCATGGTCTGACGACAAATGAGAGATGTTATTTTTTTATTTATTTATTTAAACACATATATATTGGTACAAAAGGGCACCAGATACATATGCGCCACACAAAATAATGAAAGTAGGAAGAGAAGGGATGAAAAGATAAGGCGAACTGAAATGTACAACCAGAAGACTCTTTAAGTTAAGAAAGTTAGAACCACTCTTTATGAAGAAAGTAGAAGGTTACAGCAGGATCGCCACTGGCTTCTATTCTGAGCCATATCTGATAACGTCTCTAGCCACTGTGTTGCACCATCTCTCGGACCCCAGCCAGGGAGTCGTGAAGGACCAACAGAAGTTAGCCCTTTCCAGCTTTCTTTCATGCCACGACACCATGTCATACACTGACCTCCTCTCCGCTTTTTCCAACCAGTCCCAGAGTCGGCAAATAATGCAGGACGTGGAAGTCTCTGGGACGACATTCGTAAAACATGTCCAAGCCACCGAAGTCGGTGTTTTAAGATGGTGACACCAATTGAATTATCGTCTCTGCGCCCGAACACACGATGTCGAACCTCTGCATTACTAACATGGTGTTACCACTGTATGTCAGCAATCCTTCGGAGACAACGATGATCGAACACAGAGAGTCGTCTAAAATCCTCAACTCGGAGAGGCCAGGTTTCACAAGCATAGAGCAAAACTGCTCTCACCGACGCGTTGTAGATCCGACCTTTTACAGCCAGACTAACATCACGAAGGCGCCAAAGATGGCCCAGATTGGCATAAGCCGCTTTGGCTTTCATTATACGTGCATCAATCTCATCACTCACGCCACCACCAGCACTTATATAGCTACCTAGATACACGAACTTCTCAACTACTTCAATCTGCTCACCATCTAGGGTGAGTACAGGATGAGAATCCTGCCAGTCTTGTAGGAGTACCTTGCACTTGGAGGGTGCAAAGCACATGCCGTACCTGCGGACACTGATTGCCAACTGATTAAGTGCGGATTGCATGCCTTGGGCATTATCGCACAGTAAGACAATATCATCCGCATACTCGAGGTCGAGAAGTCGTTCTCCAGGCAACATATCCACACCGCCATTACTTACATCCATCAGAGCTGTTTCCAGGATGTCGTCGATGGCAAAGTTGAAGAGGAATGGTGAGATCGGGCAACCCTGCCTAACGCCACTGCTCGAATGGAACAAGGGAGAAAGGTGGTTGTATGCCCTCACTCTGCCTGAGGTGTTCGTATACAGGGCCTTTAAGATGTTAATGAACTTCTCAGGCACACCCTTCTTCAATGAGAGATGTTATAAGTAAACCGATATATATTGTAATTTTTTCAACTGTGACATTAAAAATCAAAGTTTAACGAATTAGACGACTGTAATTCTTGTATTTATAACCTTACAACAAACGGAAATGTACAAATGTATGCAATTTTAGTTGCAAAATCGGAATTGATGGTAATTTTACAGTTCCACTAACAATAAATTACGCTATTTAATACGCCATTTTTATCAAACTAAACAAGAACTGGACAGAGACAATAAATGTGACGATCATCTAATGGAATTCTCTTTATCACTACTAGATGTAAATGGTAAGTGGACTTTTACTGAAACATCATTACCTTGTGAGCTTTTCTTTGCAAAATCATTGTTTTGGGGGAGCTTTTCATTTCTTAGAGAAATCTGTTATTGTTGTTGACTAAAGAGTGACTATAAGGTTCTGTATGATACTTATTCTTTTATCGTGAGATCGACATTTGGAAGATAAAATAGGATGTCTTGATATATATATATATATATATATATATATATTATTGAGTATATTTTTCAGGGTCAAATCATGAACTTAGGAGTTTCAAGTGAAAAAAAAACAGTAAGAACCTTAGTGAAACCAAAGTAAGTGGTCATTAAACAGTACCACTACAAATGAATGAAAAATCGTAAAGGTTACAGTTAAATTGAAACTGTCCTGTCGAACTTACTTTGGTGTTTCATATACGGGTTTGGTAAATTCGTTATAATCTAGAAAAACATCACCAGCTCTTTTTTGATCTTCATCAGTAATGTGTATAGATGAGGGTTCTGTTATTTCTTCCATTTTCCAACACCAAGAGGTTATAGTTGACTTCAACTATCTACACCCAATGGTCAATTAGAGTAGAACTCTAAAGAAGAATTCAGATAGTAACTGAAATTAGTTTCGATTATATGCTGAAAACGTAATCCAACAGTAAACACCAGAGTTAAGCAACTTGGAATTTTTAAATCTCTGATTATAGAGACGCTGTCATGAATGCGAAGCGATTTTTACGAATTCACAATGTGATTAAATCTTGGAATGACCTATGTTAGTTATAACGCAATTATTATGTCAGTCAATGAAGTTATCATAATGATCAACCATTGTACTTCTTAGTCAGTCACATAAACACGGAGTGTCTGCCTAGGGGATTTGGAAAAACTTGATGCTAAACCAATGGTGCACGTGGGCTCCAGGATCCTGAGGGAACAGAAGACGTATGAATCTATTGTTGGTCATCAGCTATCAAGGGACCGCATCTCCTGACGTTGCTCCACTGCCTTGTGGATTAGGCATATAGGTCAAAGGCTCCTGGTGTGGCCGTCTAAGGAAACCACATGCTTCGGTAAAAGCATCCGGGCAGTATCACAACCCTCATACAAATCACCGATAACTGTGTGCCCTCTTGCACCAATGTTTATGCGTTTAAATAAATGAAGTCATGTAGAGTGGATTAGGTACAAAGTAATCAACTTGACATAAGATAATGGTAAAGTGGTCTTATTAATCGACTAACGAAAATACAGTGGTCAGAACACCATACAAACAGACAACTTTGTAAACTCATGTCAATACCTGTTTGGCTCTGGTCGATAACAGCCGAATGAACTTTCTGTGTGTCGATATAGATATTTCGACGCCTACTAGGATACAAGGTTTGAAGAAATCTATAGTACAAATGAGGTGATCAAAAAGCTTGGTTGGTTCACTTCCTATGACAAGAGTAAGGATTGAAAACGTTAGTCTAAGTATACGTGATGCTCATATGAAAAGGACAGTACAAAGGACCAGAAAAGGCTATATTGTAATTGAAATGAAATAACTCAGTTACAACACTTGATAAGAAGCAGTAAATTTTGGAACACGTAGCACTTCGATTCGAGATGTTTGCTATCATATAATTTTAACCCCTTATAAAGGTTTAATATTATCCCGTTATTATTAAGGAGTGGAATTGATTAATCTACATTGATATCGTGAGCGAGTTGCTTTGTCACCGGCTTTAGCTAGTCACCAACATCAACAACGGGAACGCATAAACCCTTACCAATAACTTCATAATAATTGAGGTAAATAGTGGCTGCCTGGACTTGGTAACTTAGTGAAAAAGCACTAACGTTTGAAGTGACGGGTACTGTGTCCGAATACCAGCGTGAAAATCAACACTGATGCAAATGCACCGAGCTGACAAGAGTAAATACGACGATACGGTCAGGATTCCATCACTAGATGCAACCTATGAATAAAAATGATGATTCGTACTGCATATAGTCGTAAGAACTCAAATGCTATCATCAGAAGTGAATTGACCACAGAACATTGTCGAATAGGAACTGTTAAATGATGAACGATACCTTCGATATGTAGGACGCTTAGAATAGAAACACGACTTCAGCGTCTGCAACTAAAAGGCAAAAACAGGTCTCTCAGACTGGATCTAAAGGTTTATTTAGCAACGACGCGCGCTATTTAAAAGGACAGTGGTATTGTTTCACGTTGAGTTTAATTCACTGTTTTGATCGTAAATTACGTATCAAAACTACCGTTTACACTTTAATTGAATTTATTTCAGTTAACGTGACATTGTATTTGTGTGTTTTGATTCTGCTTTTGTGTATTTACTGCATCAAAGCATTCTTGGTCGACTGAGGCTTGTTTATTTGATAAGGTTGTGATTTATCCTACATATCTACCTTGCCTATCATTTTGTTTTATTCTAAGATGGTCGGCTCTGTACACAAGTGTGGACAGCCATATTGCTTATTCCCCGTGGAAGAAGGGATGCAATGTGACGATTGTAAAAAGTGGTTTCATAAAATGTGCACCCGCTTAAGCCCTGCTGCCTATAAAAGGTGCTCGAAACCAAATTCTCATTGGCTCTGTATGTTTTGTTGCTCAAGTAAGACATTACTCATCAGGAAGCCATCAGCCTTCTAGCGTTAGCTAAAAAGGTCGAAGTAGGCCGTGCAGGCAACATAGATACTGATAATGAAGATTGTATCAGTGTCGTAAATGCTGCCATGGCAGGTACCAGACACCCAATTTCGCAACATGAAGCAAAAATTTGTACTCCGATACAACCAATGAAAGCCATGCCATTAAGTACTGAGGGACCAGTCGCTTTAGCAGCGACTGAGGACCCGGCTAGAACCACTATCGTCCAGAATAGTTCCAATCTGGATGCTGAGAATAGTGGCAAATGGATTACGCGGAAACGCAAAAGAGACGGAAAAACATCCAAAGAAAGCGCGCGTATAGTCGGTAAGTCATCGTTGGACTCACGTCCTGAGCATCAGGCAACTCCGCTCAAGTCCAAATGTAAGGAAATAATTAATACTGTTGTGGATGGAAATAGTCTAACTTCACCAAATGTTGTTGGGAGTAACTCGCTTGACCCACATGACACTGTCATAAAGAAAGCTAATAGCAAGAAGCCGGTAGCTAACCGGCAGGATCTGACATCACGGTCAAAGGCCGTGAACACGACGTTTAAGGCAGTTAAACAGGTGCCTAGTGTAATCATCTGGAACTTGGCAGAATCGAAAGACACTGATCCCACTAAGAGACATGCCCACGACCTGCAGTTAGTGGGATCTCTCATCAGAAATATACTGCCAGAGGAGGTCCCAGGGGTACATATCTCGAAAGTCATCAGACTTGGTAAGTATGTTGGAGGCGAAACCCAACAGAGAAGGATCCTCAAATTAGTACTCGGTAATTTTGAGGAACGGGACGTATTACTAAATAACTCACGCAAAACTCGTGACTCAAACATTCGTATTCGACCTGACTGGCCACTTGAGGATCGGATCAAGTGGAAGAATGCCCTAACAGAGTTAAAAACTCGAAGGCTAAACGGTGAAGCGAACCTTACGATTAAGGGTTTTCGGGTAGTCAGGTCTTGGAAGCCAATGCTTCCGAGACCTGTGTGGGTAGAACGCATGTCTCCAAAAACACCCTAAATGTGTGTTATACGAATGCTCGTAGTCTTCGGAATAAGATGTCTGAACTAAGTTTGATGGTAGACGACTTAAATCCGGATATAATTGTTATCACCGAAACTTGGCTCACTGTAGATATAGACTGTTCTCCAGTCATTTCAGGCTACATCTGTGTCAGAAGTGATAGAGTTAGAAGTCGCAAGGGAGGAGGCATAATATTATATATTAGGGACCACTTCCGCATTAACTCGATCGTATCGGAGGCGCATGTAAGTGGTACGTGTGAGGTAGTATGTTGTACAATTAGGTCTAGAAACGGGTTAGTGACGATAGGAGGAATATATCGTAGTCCGTGTTGTCTCGCTGACGACTTTATCCTAAAACACGTCTGTTCTTGGAGTAAAGCAGAATGTTGTCTCATCGTTGGAGATTTCAATGCACCCCATATAAACTGGATAGAGCTCAGAGCTCCATGTGGGGGTTTCGATAGCGTCCTTCTGTCATCAATTATTCAATGTGCACTTGTACAATGTATCGTTAAGCCGACGCATATAGACTTGGAACATAATCCGTCATTGATAGACCTTGTCCTCACACACCACTGTGAAGATATCGTTGACATTCAACATCTTCCCCCACTGGTGAATAGTGACCATGTCGTACTTTCCTTTAAGTTCCGGATACATGGTATAGAATTTGCATCAGCTCCACCCCGTCCTAATATCTGGAGAGCTAATATTCCGGCAATCAGGGACTATGCTATCTCAATTGACTGGTCGGTCGATGCTGATGGATCGATTGATGATGCATGGAATAGGTTTAAGTCTACGTTCGAATCCGTAACTCAACCGTTTATCCCATGGTCAGCACGTAAGTTATCATATTGCCCTCCATGGATTAATAAGGAAACCCGGAAGCTGTTGAAGCGTAGGAAACACTTCTGGGACTTATTCTTGTCAACAGATCAGGCATCATTTAAGTGCGAATATAAAAAAATCCGGAATATATGTAAAAAGACCATAGCTAAATCCCGCACGGCTTACGAACGACAGTTGGCATACGATAGCCGTACCTGTCCGAAGCGACTGTTTTCGTACGTTAAAAGGCGGACGAAACGTAGTGATGGTATCCCCTCATTACTGTTAAGCGAAAATTCAGCTTTATTGGCTGAATCTGATCTGGCGAAAGCGGAGTTATTTGCTAACTATTTCAGTGAAGTCTACTCTACGTGTAGTGTTACAACTACTTGTCCCGTTGACAATGAGATACCAGCCATAGGACCTTTACACGTGACAGAGGATATAGTTCTTCCTTTGATAACTAACCTAAAACCTTGTAAGATACCGGGCCCCGATGGGTTACACCCACGTTTGCTGTCGTCGCTTGCGGACATTATCTCAAGACCGCTCACGATGCTCTTCAACATGTCCCTTTCACAGGCTCAACTACCTGGAGACTGGAAAGACGCCATAGTTAGTCCTATATTTAAGGATGGTCAGAGACGGATAGTATCTAACTACCGGCCTGTTAGCCTGACCAGTATAGTAGTTAAGTTACTTGAAAAATTAATTCGGGCTAAGCTACTGAGCCACATTGATTCGTACAATCTGTTAACTCCCGAGCAACATGGGTTTCGTAACAAGCATTCATGCTTGACTAACTTACTCATTGCGAGAGAGGATTGGACAGCTGCACTAGACAACGGCCAGTCTGTCGACGTGATATTTATAGATTTTAGCAAAGCGTTTGATAAGGTTTCACACTTAGGTCTTATGCAAAAGCTCTCGAGCTTTGGTATAACAGGTGCTATACAGGAATGGATAGGAAGCTTCTTATGTGACCGCAGACAGAGAGTGAGAGTCAATGGAACTCTATCCGAATGGAAACCGGTCAAAAGTGGTGTACCCCAAGGCACCATCTTGGGCCCTTTACTTTTCCTTCTGTATATTAATGAACTACCTTTATTACTTAAGTCGTCGACGTTATTGTTTGCGGATGATGTTAAAATCTGGAGAACAATAAGAAATGAGACTGATCGTTGTTATCTACAAGCAGATTTAGACGAATTAGTTAGGTGGGCTCATGATTGGGGCCTGGAAGTTAATTCTAGGAAGAGCGTGTTCATGCACATCGGGCACGATATTAGTTACCACTATACCATTAATGGTACATCTCTGCCACGCGTTCATGCGCATAAAGACTTAGGAGTAATTATAAGTCACGACTTAAAAACTACAACGCACTGCAGTGCGGTTGCTTCCAAAGGCTATCGCGCGCTATGGTCGCTTCGCAGAGCATTTAAATGCTTTGACGAGGATATTTTTCGAATTTTATATCCCACCTATGTAAGGCCACACTTAGAATACTGTATCCAAGCAGCTAGCCCTTGTCTGATAAAGGATACTAAATCGCTTGAGCGTGTCCAGCGTGTAGGGACAAAATTAGTAAAGGGTCTTTCTAAACTCCCTTACGATGAGCGTTTAAAACGTCTAAATCTTTTCCCCTTATCTTATCGTAGGACGCGAGGTGACCTTATACTGGCATTTCGTATCTTTAATTATGATCTGGGTGTTAATATGTCTTACCTTTTTGCTCCCTCCAGCACTAATAATCTCCGGGGTCATAGCAAGAAGGTTCTGAAACCGCGATCTAATAAATTAAAGGTGGGGTCCCGTTTTTCTCATCGAGTGGTCAATGACTGGAACGCTTTACCAGAACAAGTGGTATCAGCACCATCAGTGAACATTTTCAAAAAGAAGCTGGACCTTCACTGGAAGGAAATCTGTCAGGATTAACACAGGTTCATCAACCTACTATCCTTATTACTGAAGACTGAAGACTGGATCTAAAGGTTGTAGTTTGCTGTACTGAGGTACAACAATCCACGACAGTCAAATTTTCAAATCCTTAGAAGAGTAAAGCGCTGGCCTTACCATACAAGAGAACACGTAACAGAATTAGCTACATGATTTCAAGTTGACAATAATATCCATATACTTCTAGAACATGTGTTGAGGAAAGTCAGAATCCCCAACGTATCGCCATCACTATAAGAGGTGATTGCTGAATTTTATTTTGGTATTACTTATACCTTGACATTGTAACACTGAGAGCCCTATTTCCAGCCATTTTTGAGACGACCCCGGGCCAAATGAAGTATTTTGAGACAGACGTCTCTTAGGTTGGCAACTTCAGTGGGAACGAGAGCTAATTAGTAACGAAAACGTTTTCCTCTCTAAAATTAGGGATACAGGGGAAACGTTTTTTCATTAATTGAAGTCACTGCCGCTAAATCAATACTAATGACAGGGGGAGAAAAGACTTAAGTCACTTTAAAACTAAATTAAGAAACCGCTAAAGATAGACTGATTTCGGCGGGTCCGTCACTTAGCAAACAGAGAAATACCGATGACGCATATATACTGAAAGACGGCAGTCATGTATAGGTAATCCGAGGTCGAGATAGAAACTGTGAAAATTCGTTAATATCTGAAAAAACACTGCCTTCTGAAAGATAGTAAGGGTATAGAGTGTAATGTCCCACAATAACAGCACAATTGTGTTGTTTGTAGACACCATATACGTACCCTGACGCCGTCAGTAGGGGTATGTAATATGTGACTTTTCGATTGACGAATCACTTTGTGAGACATGACGTACATAGGAAGAACTATATATAACTTGGAGTACTACTGTGTTTCCTTTTTTCAGGATATAATGTATTAATAAGAAAGATATGTCATTTATTTTTCGCATGCACAGCACTCGATTATACGGATAAAACACTGCAAGCAATAGCCTTGATTCCGAAAATGACAAGTTATACACAAACCCCCAAGACTGCTTGCTGTCTATTTCAAACCTTTCACGTGTCTAAATATTCAAAACTTCGGCAAGGTTCTTAGTTCAGATGGTTCAAATAGTTTTGGACGGAACAGAAAAAGCTTTCGTCTAGCCAATAATATGGTCCGAGAAGCGAATTCGTTGTACTCCATAGTTATAAAACACACAGATAGTGGACTCTGCGTCCTTTGTTTCTGTTTTATTTTTAGCTACTACTTGTGTCTGTACAGTACATCCGGCGTGAGGACAGTGTGTTGAATTATATGGACTGTAGAAGCAAACAACCTCTCAAACCAAATAATTCCATACGTTTTCGACGTAGATCACAGCCTCATCGGTTTTACTAAACACACCCCAGCTGAACACACGTAGTCAAACATGTGCACCATATCACTGTTGGTCACGCCAAACTACTCCTCCCTCAGCTTAGTTCATATACATGTTAACAAAGTGACCATCTTTCAAATATACCTTCAAACTCTTTCACTCCTTAGTTTTAAAATGGCTGGCCTTAGGATCCTCGACTATCGGGATTTTATGAACAATAACACTGTCGAGCGCTGTTTCCGTGATATCTTGAGTGGTGAGCCTGACGTGATCTTGTACACCAAACGAGAAACTGTGAGCTTGGTTCTCACCGCATATTATAGTATATTTTCACACATCATAATATTCTCGGATTTTTCGGTATATCTATAAATAATGATTTTATTGTGCCAGAATACACCTAAGCTGACCAATATCATGGCCTGATAATGGACAAGCCTGGTTCTGCTATAAAGAATCTAACCCCGTGAATACGGGGTGACAAAACTACATGAGCAGTTCTTAGCAGTAAAGGCACTACCGCGAGGATTCAACAGGTATGTGACATCTAGTATGTTTACTAGTACAATTTCTGAACCTTGCAATGCTTTGAAAAGGGTCATCCTTAATCGTATAGACCTAACCGATAGACCAACTATTCCAAAATATTGAAACGTAACACGTCACGGCAACAAAAATGGTACTAAACATAAGACAGGTCACTGGTCAACAAACTTTTAATGGTCTTTTTAGGCACCTTTTTCTATCTAAGCGCTTCTCGTTTCATTCCGAAATAACTCTATGAATCAGACAATCAGATTATGGAGATCGATAGAACCCAAGGATTATTGTATCATAGAAAAGCTTCAATGAACACAAAGCAAAATTACAGGTCTCTGTAATACTATTATCCGTTTTCTTAACATCTAGCATGATCTAAGATCCGAAACTCCCCCAAAGAAGCTCATTACGCAAAAAAGTTGTCTCCGCACCACTAGAAACAGATAACCTTAATTGTTGTTTGTACCACAACACTTATGATAAATCTCCCTAAAGTCTCAGAAAACCCTACAATTCGAAAGACATAAAACCTTTCAGTACAAAATCCCTTCAAGAAACCCTTCCTCACTGATACGCGTTGGCAGAAACCGTAGCCGGTGGATATAACCGCCTCTTATTTATCATTGATGTTGTGACGAGATTCTGTATCTCGTCGGCACTGAAGCATACGTTGTCAAAGTTCCCATGAATACCGATGTGCGTTTACAAGATCTGGTCTTCAATTAGCTGGCAGCAAACTGAAAACTGAAAGCTACTTAGAGTAAAAGGTACACTCACCTTAACGTGTGTTTATGCAAACCCATCAACTGAATTTTTATTTGTGTTACAACTCCGTGACCTATTTTCCAACCTAGGCAAACGAATGTTAGTAGACATAAGTACTAAATTGTCAGTCTGTAGGTTGCATGTCATCCCCGATCACGATTAAACGCAGAACCAGTCAGTACTTCAACGAATGTTCGCCAGTATCCTGGATTGTACAACACATGACTGCAATTACTGTGTGCAACTAATAATGTTACACGCCACATCATGACTGCTGAACGAACTGTGTTCTTGAAAGTGGATGAACTATCTCCTGAGAAGCTAAGAATGGTCAACAACGAATTCTATCGTATAATGAATTTAGAAATTATCTGATCATCAAACAGTCCGTAGGCATTTCCTCGGAATACAGTCTCTAAAAAGGATAGAACTGATCGAGAGTCAACCGGTGATTATCAGCGACTTAATATGAAAACCACTCCCAATCGTTACACAATACAACACATCCACGGCCCGATAGCTACCCCGAAAAATATCATTTACTCTTCGAAAATCAATTTTATTAAGGCGTTTAACCGAATACCTGTGGCTGAGGACGACACTCTTAAAAATGTCATTATTACTCCCTCCAGACTTTACGAACTTTTGAGTATACCTTTTAACTGAAGAAATCCTGATTGAACTTCCCACTGATCGATTGATGACCTATTCGGAGATATTGATTTTTTGAACACATATGTGGAAGAATATCTGATAACAAGTCAGGACAGAGAATTCTATCTCCAGCATCTCTAACTTACCTTCAAACGATTAGAAAAACACGGAATTACTGCAAACATTCAGAAATGTCCAATCAAATCCGTCTCGATTTTATCAGACATACTATTGACGCTTAAGACATTCGCCCTCTGCAAGATAAAGTAGAGGCTATTCTGGATTACCCAGCACCGACTACAGTCGAACAATTGCACACGTTTGACGGACTGACATGTTTTTACCGACGATTCACAGTGAATTGGATGCCTCTCGCGAGACTCCTAACAGACCAGCTTCGTAAAAACGCGAGTATCACCAACTTGGAAGAAAATGCAAAGAAAGCATTTTCCGCTGTGAAAAAGAGAATCAAAAAGGCGACTATGTTTACACACCCCGGCAACAAAACACTCATTAGTATCGCCTAAAGATGTATCCAACTTGTCAGTAGGGGGAATCTTACAATTAAAGATAAAAGATACTTTGGAACCCTTGATATTCTTCTCCAGACGGTTGGGGAACATTGAAGTGAGGTATAACATTTTCAGAAGGGAAATTCTAGCTATATACTGTGCTTCTCAGGAATTTTCACACTGTTGAAGGCTGAGAATTCACCTTGTTCACCGACCAGAAACCTCTAACGCTTTTCCCTGACTCGTCTTCAGACAATCGCTCACCTGAAATGTGTCGATAACTGCTTTGTTGGTCTAAATATCAATCATACTAGTGCTTAAAACATTATCTGTGAGGAACTACTCTCATCCTAAAGTAATTTGTAGCTCCTGAAAATGTCCGACATATATTACTAGATACATATGAAATTTTAGCATTCATCAATTCACTCCATTGATTATACTGACTTAACCTTTATTGGCAGAGTGGGAATAATGACGTCAACTGACATTTGTATAAGAACTAAAAGATTTATTCCATTATTCCATGAAAACATCTTAATTAAATTCAGACTACTGATTAAATATGAAGTAGTTAAGTTTGCAGTATCACCTAGCTTAAGTTATTTGTTGAGACTTTCAATTGGATAGCAATTTTTTACCTTAGTTCAGCAAAAATAAGCTGTGAATAGTTATCCACAAAGTACCGAACTAAAAAATAATAGTGTTTTACTAATAATAAGCACTGAAATTGGGTTTTTTTAAACTATATTGTCAAGTGATTCACGAAGTTAACCAGGTCATCAACTCTTAGATGACATTGGATGACGGCTGACCTATACCGCTAGTTGGCTTAAGTTTTTTAGTGGCCTAATAATATCATGGTTACTATCAGACCTCAATGATACCAGATGCAGTGTCCAGGAGGGGTTGTTGGCGAACATAGGAAATACTACAAACTAAATCAAACTGAAGTTAGATCCCGATGCTCCCTGTTTTTTTAATATTTTTCTAGTTGTAGTCAATAAATGATAGCACAACATTTTAGATTTCGAGTTTCAGAGGTTTATGTAAATGCTAATACACAGGGATTCGTTTACAGAAGATCTATGATCATCTAGATGATTATGTTTTATTCTTGTATATATAAAACGTTTGATGGTGGACAACAAATGGAAATTATTAACTTCGATTATCTTTGAAAGTTGAAAGTTTTACTTTAAACTGCTTCAACTATACTTCCGTTTTCTTATTGTATTCACTTGATACGCCAAATATTATCGTGAAAGTAATGATTTGATTCTGAACAACTGCTCGATTTACCACACTTCGTCAAGTTGAGTTAGGTGTTAAAAAATGAGCTGAAATTACAACAAGAGAAAGAAGATACAAGGTATGGTAGTAAACATAATTACAACCGATGCATATTTATTCATTAAAACAAAAACAGTTTGTTATACAAAACAGAAAATATCTACTAATAAATATAATAAAAATAAAGAATTACATGGTCACAACTGGTAGCTAAATTAAGAGTAAACCCATTTTGTTCAGAATAAAGGTAGTTTCATCGGCTAGTTATGAATCTAGAAAGATAATTCAGATTACTTGAAAATTATATCAACTTAGTTTCAGTCATGATGAGGAAACTTGTTAAAATACTGTGCTGAGAATTCTATATTGTACCAAAAATATAATATTGAATAAAGCTAATAATAATAATAATAATAATAATAATAGTAATTATCTCCTAATTTGCACGACTATTTGTTCATCTAACATTATACCATATTTAAACTTCTGTTCCTCAGCTTATTTTAACTGTCTAATCGCTGACAAAAAGTGCAAAACAATCTTCCTGTTACTTACGTCACCAGCGTAGTTGGCCGACACAATTATCCGAAACAAATAAAAGTTGTGATACAAATGAAAAACGATTGTCTGAAACCTATGTTTAGTTTTCTAGTTATTTCAGTAGAAATGTTCCTCTTAAAATCTACATTACCAACATGGTTATTCAAAAATATTCGGGACTTAATAACTCACATATCTAAAGGATTTTTGAGTGTTTACATAGTTCATCAATAAATAGAACTTAACTTTGTAAATAAATAAAATAAAGAACACCAACTGGCTGTACTACTCACGTTAAAAAGATATGTAGTAATAATAATCGCTTCGTTCGGTACTATATTTTTGGCACGATATGAAATGCTCACCAGTTACTGAGAATTTTTAGTTGTTTGAAACACCTCCGTCGTTTAATCTACAGTATTTATGTAACATTTATCTGACTGGTAGGATAGTTTGGATCAGAAGTATGCCTTCAGTTAGTATACACGGATACATTTGTGTCATAAACGGCGAAACCTAGTCTGTTAATATGTAAAAGATGAGGTTTTTAAGGTTACTTATCAATGGGATGTATCTTATATATTTGAGAAAAGTCCGAAATATTAATTCACTTAATGAATAATTCACACACACACATCTGTTAAACCTTCAGTACGTAATATTTCCAAGTATTCATATTGCATTGTTCAAAAAATTCAAATAATTTTCTGTCCAACGATTAGGTCATTTCATTATCTACAAAACAAAATACCATGTTGATAGGTAATGAATGGTATCTATCATTTGTCCTAGGACATCTATGTATATGAAGCAGAACAAACACAATTTAATCACCTTAGCTACCAGATATATTATGTATAATGACATTATTAACTTGATTATTAACTATCAATACAATTAACTTACAATCAAAGTACAAAAATCTTATATTTCAGTCATAGTCTGTCTATAAACGATAGTAGTTAATTATGAAAATATACGAAACCATTAGGGGAGGAGATAGATTGTTTTTAGCATTTTATGTATGTAAGCTCATAGATAGGTTGTCTCTTTCTATTCTAAGTACATCTTGTTATCTCATTATTTTGTAATTAAATGATATCAAACAATATAAACAAAAGGATGAGATAAATACACTAAGGTTAAAATTATACATCTTATCTATATATGTATTGAATGCATTTGTAGGTAGTAATATCTCCTCTAAGATTCTTTATTTACTAATTGTCAAATTACCTAACAACTGACTTATGTAAATATATGAATATTGTTTCTGTATTGTTTCTTTAGATACTTAAAGTCTTAGTGATTAAAGCACACACAAAAAAGAAGTAATCGTATTAACAGTTGAACATGTATCAAGGTCATCTGTATAGAAAAATACAAAGATTAGGACAAACAGCTGTCATATTCTTTTCGAATAAATTATATTTTGAATTCAGTCAAACAACAAATCAACCAATTATATATATTTAATTGAATTAATTAAGTAATTAACTAACTAGGGGAAATAAATAATACACATGGGAATTCATTTATACAATAATTTGTAGTCTCAATAATAATCCATAGTTGAAAGCATGAGTCAGTTGAAGCTAGACCACCATGGAAAACCTCAACGCACTGCTTGACGGCCAACTCATCCTATTATGGGACTCCTCAACAGTGCACATCCATGACCTCGCCTCGCCAGATTCGAACCTAAGACCTATCAGTCTCGCGCCAGAGCACTTAACCGATAGACCACCGAGCCGGCCGGCATCCAAAGGTGTTAATGTCTAACTTCAACCAATCCACGAAATTGAGCAGCCGTTCACCGATTGTCTTCAGTGAGTTGATATCTCACAACAGACGTGGTTTGAACTCCACTGGTCACTGCTTCAACTATGGAAATACTAAATCTCCACAAAACCCCTTCTGATAATATCAATAATAATCAACATTTTAATAAAAAGATTTCAATCACATGATTGTTATATGGATTGAGTGCGTGAGTGCCCTGTTTGATAAATTTATGACGTTATAAGACCGCTTATTAGAGAGGAATGAATTTATTGATCGCCCAATGATACACGAAAATCGTATTGAGCAGTGTAGAGTACTTATCAGTCCTGATTTCTGCCTAGCCTAGCCAGTTAAGTCCAGACACCAATAACAACCTCTGCAATATAAATCATTATTCTCAAACATACTAGCTTTATATAACAAACAAACTGACCACGTCGTACCATAAAATAGAAAATAACATTTGTACAAGATTTGGCCAAATGTAGCTGTGAGTAGGGGGAACAGTAATTAATGAACTGGGTATAACTCAGGAATGGTGAATCGTATAGTAATAGTCTATAAGTCAAAATAAAGCTTATAATAAGAGGAACATGAATATGAATAGTTTAGTTACTTAACAATTATACAATAGGAAATATACGTATCATATTTGTCCATAAATAGTCCTCGGAGTTACCATTCATAATTTTCCACGGGATATAACAATGATGTATATTATTAGCTGATAAGATGAAATCCATGCTAACCTATACATGCCTTAATGTTTTTTTTTTAAATCGCTACTCATGTTCACCAGTTCATTTGGAATTAAAAGGCATTTTCAGTCACTTAGTACAATGTTAATAAAACTAATCCTTAGCTGTTAAATAATCGCAGAAAGAAAATTTTGGATAGTAGTGGAGCATAGAAAATGAATTTGATTCTGTTTGAAACCCATCACCTAAACATACAACTGTATCATAGTGTTGTTTTTTTCTATACTGAAATTTAAAACTAATACTTGTTCTTTTAAAAATAAAATGTTACCCCACTATGTTACCGATTCACGACAGTCAAGGAATAAGTCGAATAAACTTTAGAAATATCCTAAACGTTGTATTTATTAAGATGATATAATGATTACATTGTCTTATATAGTTGAGATCATGAGTCAATTGAAGCTAGACCACCATCGAAAACCTGGAAGCACTGCTTAACGGCCGTTTCGTCCTATTGTGGTTTAGCTTCAATTGACTCATGATCGCAACTATATAAAATTACTAAAATCTCCACAAAACCCCCTTCTGATGATTACATTGTTTGTTAAAAAGTCGACAAAAGTTCCATTTCATTAAAACTCTTCAACTTTAATAAAATGCTGTACATAAATCATAAAAAAAGAACGTATGAAAATTCACCATTGACAATAAGTAAGAGCGAGGTATATTTATATATATATTTATTGAGAGAAGTTTTAAAGTACTAACACAATACATATACATAGCCTTCAATCGTCCATTTGAATTAGTCAATGTGTTCTGCCAACGTCGTGCTTTCGATTCACTAAAACTCTTCAGTCTGTCTGAAAATTGTTGTAGGTTAAACGTCACGTTCCTCCAGACATTAATTATAAACAATCTTGAACGTATTTTACTTTATACTGTCATATCACATGATTCGAAAATATCCATTTGAAAATTTGTAGTCCAAAACAATAAGTTACCCTGTATAAAACAGTATTATTATGATGTACCGATGTCGTATTGTCCATTTTTTTGCAGAACAAAGCAGATAATTATTAGTAGAAAACATTATCTTCTTGCATGTTAAACTACTTCTTATATCCACCGTACTGAAGATAAATAAAACTAATGCTGATCACAAAAAAACTCATTATATGTTACCTTCAATAAGTACTGCATATGACTTTTGTGCTAGTTAGCATTTGCTGCAGACAACATTGCAATGTTAATGAAGCTGAAGTGCGTTGTGAAATGTAACCTCTGAGCTATTCAATCTGTCACTAAATTCCTGCATTACTTAAGACTAGATAGTATGATATTCATTACTACTGAGTGATCAATTACTACATATGAAATCTAAACTTTTATTTCTTAGATTTCCCTTGGCATATATAGTTTTTTTCGCTAAAGGTCTCAAATATCAAACGTGTTTCTGATTAACCAGTAATATAGACAGAAATCAGTAAACCTAATCTATTAAGAGCAAGGGTGGATAGTGGCTAGCAGTGGAATCCAGTTTGACGTGCGTTTCATCCCATTTGAGACTCGTCAGCTGGATGTACCTGCATCTCAGAGAGTTGATATTCACTCTGGGACTCGAACCCAGTAACCCAATAATCTATTAAGTCTGATTACTATCACCCACATTAACATTCTGTTTAGTTCTATTTTACATTTGATTATGATTGTTTTTCTGTAGAAAAAAAAATTAATTTTCAATTATCAGAAAGCATAAACCAACTAACCACATTTTATGAAAATAATAACAAAAAATTTGTATTTCTTAAAACAAAATACACACACACACACAACAAGCAATTTGAAATTCTTAGAGTTAATTCTCATGAGATGGTTATATATTCGACAAAATTTGACTCTTATGTCATTAAAATAATATATAACAGGTTGTGTTTTTTTTCTGACTTTTCCATCCCTTTTTTGGCTGTTTTCTCTTTATAAGATAACATTTGATTATTCTTTCCTTCCTCTCTTTCTCTTTTCTCATTCTTATCTTGCTTGCTTTTGTTTTTACTTCTGGTAATGATTCTGCTTACACTTTTCTTTATTTTGTTGATTAACTTTCAACCTTGTGATTTTGTTTATATCGACTTATTCGTTGACTTATATATATCGTTGAAATCATAAGTCTATTGAAGGTTGACCATTATGGAAAACCTGGAAGCACTGGACAACCCCTTCCCCCCCCCTTATTCATTGACTGTTGACAGTTGTGCTTTCATCTATATATTACTTATAATAGTAGTATTTATTATTATTACTGAGGACAATATAAATTACAAGCTAGTAATTAGTAAAAAAATATTCCTTCTATTATATTTATTAAGATAATTAATGAAGCGGGACTAATTAATTGTATACTTGATTAGTTTTTTTTCTTTTTTCCAATTTCATTTTATTTTTTTATTTTTTTTTCAAGTCATTAGTGTTTCTTTCTTTGTGTACACGTTAATGATGATTATGATGATGGGAATAATGATCCTTTTCCCTTGTGAACACCGTAATAATAATAATAACAGTGGTATTTGTGATGTTGATGGGGAAAAATCATTTTAAAAAATATGTAATAGGAAATATAAATAAATTATATATTTCTCATGACAGACAATTATTTTCCCGTGGATGTAATTAATAATATAACAGACTGTTAAAACATATATAACCAATGTATGTCTTCCCCCACAAATGCCCTGGTACGGCCGAAAGTGGGGAAAGTCCGCTCTCTCTCTCCAAATGCTATCACATGGCCACGCGTATATAGCCTCTGTCAAGGAAGCCCTACTCACTGCCTTCTCGCACCACGGGTTGTGTTTACGAAATTGAGAGGACGAAAAGCGAATATCCGACGCTTTAACCGGGTTGGTGGACACGGCGAGTCAACCTACGGTAGTTGGAAAACCCTGATTACAAACCAATGGTGCACATGGGCTCCAGTATCCTGATGGAACAAATGACGTATGAATCAATCGTTGGTCACTGTCTACCATGAGACTGCATCTCCTTACGGTGCTCCACTGCCTTGTGTTTAAATAAATAAATAAATGTACATCTATTTATTTAGAACATATTCATGTATATACTACTTAATAAGATCAGAATTAAGGCATTCAAAGATTAGATGAATATAATTTATGTTTATAAATGAGTTTCACATGTTAATTTGCCTTTGGGTTAACTTTTTTTGTAGTTACAATTCAGTCTTCTACCTCTTTCTGGTAGTGTTGTTTTGTTAACTGATAGTTAAATAATAACCAGTGACAAATTTTCTAGTCTTTCGTGTTGACTGAATTCTATCAATCAAAGTGCAACGTCAGAACTAGACATAGTTACTCGATATCAAGGTTCACTATGTTTCACGTAAGGTTATTGAAACCAACCAAAAGGAAGTCTTACTATAAGCTACATTTTATATAGGTTGGTACTTATCAGTAAGTCGTACGTACAATCTCGAAGGAACTAAAACCTGCTATATATTTCAAGTCTGTGACACTCATTTTAACAGTTTGAATGGTTACATTTAATCTGATTTTTTATTATTCTCCTCTCTGACGTAAGGTATACCGTGCTTTTTTATTACTTCCTTTCGTATTATGTCACATTATTGAACTAACATTATTTATTCAATTATCTTCCAACTCAAAAATCAGGTCATCTTACTGTAATTCCCACAAATTTCATATAGCATTCTTAGTTTCATAAGTGAATGGGTCCTAAATATAGCATAATACAAATTATGGATTTTAAGATAGTTTCTACTGAGGACTAACGTCGTTTGGAGTAATATTACGAAATCATAATAACTTCACACTCGTCAGTAGTACCCATCTATAACTTAATACAAAATCAGACTGAATAACTTCTAATATTGGGAAAAATATGATGTCTTTAGACCACTTACTGAAAACACAACGGTTCATATTCCTATAATAAATCAATTTTCAATATAACTACGCCATCGTTCAAAGTGATTGCTGATGATTGTCGCACTGTCAACATGGTTAACCGTCAAGGTCACGGTTTCTTATTGATGGATTATAAATCATTATCGACCTCAAATTTACATTTCGTAAGGTGTAGTAACTTTTTGTCTACTAGTAAACGTAATTTTATTTAAAACTTGATGCCCGGTGCTTTACTCTTTCACTTCATTTTCTAATAAGCTTACTGAACGTTGAGTTTTTTCCAACAATAGTTTGTCTACATTTGCTTTTTTATGTCTATATTATTAACATCATTATCGCTGTTGGGTGTTATATAATAAAAAAGGATTTAAGCCAGACTATAATTTATAGACGACCTTTGGGAAACACTAAAATAGCCTTGAAAATGCTTACCTACTTACTAGGGTTAAATGTTATAAATTAGTGCGAGGAATTAGGATTCGGATTTACGGTTGAACGTTAGGGTTAGAAATTAGATTTAATGTTGTCATCACGAACTGACATCAGTTATAATGCTGAAATGGCATTTAGCCAGGACCTGCTATCATAAATCTGATTGGTTCGTTCATAAATTATAGTTTCACTTAGATTTATATTCTTACATTATGTTGTAGTATTTAGCGTAGTTCCTGTGAATTCAAATCTGGTTTACTCAGTGTTACATGAAAGAAATTTACTAATGAACTGTCTATAAACGAAGTAGAATCCTCTGCTGTGTTTCTTATGTACCATCAAAATTTGTGTCCATTTTATTTCAGTTATTTATTTATTTACTTTGAAGAAGTGATTTCCTACTTATTAGTATATCACAAAAATATATTTCTTATTAACATTCTACCCAATGCTCAATTTAGTTAGTTTGTAGTTAAGATCATGAGTCAATTGAGGATAGAACAGTATTGCATTCCTGAACGCACCATGATAGTAAAACATATTAGTTGGTTGAATTGCAATGTCGGGGCATCAATCGTGAACGTGCGAAGTCGACATCATGTTCATTGTGTACAGTTAAAAACTAACGACAGGAATGGAAAATTATCTGCTGTACTAACAGAGTACTATGTATA